>NC_089801.1:24732744-24822744 GCF_029633855.1 Hoplias malabaricus | reverse complement strand
ATGCAATCAGATCCTCACAGCAATGTTTCAGTATGTAGTGGGTAGCCTTCACAGATTAGTAGAAGGTAAATCTGTGTTATATTTTTAATAAACAAGTGTCAGGATCTATTTGTGAAAACAATGTAACTATGTTGTAAAATAAGACAATTTACCTTTTCAAAAAACTGTAATAATATACATGTATTAAGTAGATAAATTTTAATAGGTATTTCTTACAGACAATATATAGAATTAAATGTTTAAATATTAAAATAAATGAAAAGAATATGAGCATAAATGAAGTCTGTTTAAAGGAACACTAGTAAGATCTGGTATTTTTAATCCTGGGCTCCTGGAGTTGCAGACTGTAATTCACTCTTACAGCACTGACAGAGGGGTGGGTGGCTTTCTACCCCCCCTGCAGTTTCTGCAGTGTTGAACCTGGAGTATCAATAGGGCTAGAGGCTCTATTCTTCCTATTAACCTTCCTCTTATATTAGGGTCTTGGCCGACCCATTTTAGGTTTTAAATGCAGACAAGTGCTCCATACATTTGTTTATTACATCAAGACTTTTTGACTTTGTCGGGAACTTTATTTCAACAAAATAGACAACAAAAAACATTTTTTACAAAATTATAAAATGCTCTTATTAAAATTTTGGCTTTTCTGTTGTTAGGGTCAATTTCGACCCAGGTATAATTTTAAATCAGAAAACAAAAACAAGTGCCAAATCTGGAATCATAAACACACTATACAGCCTACAGCTGGCTCCGCCTACAACCACTTGAGCATCAGTTAGGGGCTTCTATATTTGTCTGTTTCACAAAACAAGGAAAGACAGACATGTCCAGACATGTAAGGCCCAGTCAGTTTAGAGTATACATCTCCAGTTTACAGTACGCAACAATGAAAAATTAAAACCAATCCTTTCATGGATAAGGAAGAATAACAAGGTAAACAAGAGGTAAGAAACAAATTGGTTGATAATTGTTTTTAGGGGATCTTATGGCTGATTTAAGACATGGGTCAAAACTGACTCATTAACATGAGAGATGGTAACAGAAAGATAAGACAAGAGGAAGGTTAAAAGTCAGTGGACAATCACAATGAGTTTGAATGTGTACTTTTAAGGTAAAAATATTACTTATTGTTGCTTTAAAGAAATGAATATTAATATGGATAAATGGACAGTTGAGAGAGGAACAAGCCAAAGACAAAATGAACAGAGCCTTAAAAAGAAGAAATGAAAGCATAAAAAATATAAGTGAGACTAAAATCTCCATAACTCCATAACATCACTCCATAACTGAAACAACTCCAATGCCATAATCCTCAGAAAAAAGAATAGCCTTTTTTTCAACATAGCACTTTTTTGAAAGAGCATAAATCTTGGCCTACTGATCTGAGATCAGTTTATTTCTGTTCACACCACTCAGATAGAGATACACTTCAGTAGGCCTATAGTTTTAACTGATCCTGGATCAATCTAGCTTGGAATATTCATGATCCTCAGTTCATTAACAGGAGGAAAATCCCAAGCACGGCACCTGCAGCAGATCCCATGGCAGTGAATGAACAGAATTAAATAACACATGAGGCTTCCAGTGTGTTCACAGACACAGAAATAGCACAATAGCCAACAGTGCATGCGTTATTACCAGATTATAGGACTGATGTGTGAGCCCTTGTTTAATTAAAGGAGGGAGGAGAGGGGTTGCCACTAATAAGTATGCGAAACATATGCTGGTTATATATAAAACACAGATCCAGGGCTGCACGTTATATCATTTTAGCATCATTATCGCAAGGTGTGCATGCACAATAGTCTCATCCCAAGACGTGTGATGTCACGTGGAGCACGTTGTGGTTGGGGCTTGTGCTGAATATCATTTTTGCCTTACTGAGAAACTGGAAAGAAAGACGGGACACAGACAAACCTGAAGAAAACCTGAGAGAGAGAGACACCCACTGAGCAATGTGTCTGTCTGAGAGAGAGAGACAGAGAGAGAGAGAGACAGTGTCTGAAGCTACAAGGCTAAACAGCTAAGACCACATTTGCTTTTTGATTTCACTCCAATTTTGCATACACAGATTTTGTTGCTGGCTGCAGTGAGTGACACACAGCTGCTCATAGCTCACACATAGCTGCTCTTTAACTTGTGTAATGAAGTTTCCTTCTTAAAGAGGATTCAGCTGTAAAAAGAAAGCTAAACGATCCATTTTGCCACTTGTATTAATTCCCTAAAGTGATATTAAAGCTTTCTAAATGTTATGCTCAATTTTAACCATGATTACAGAGATGCTGCTTCCTGTAATCTCCTGTATCCCTCATAGACACCACATTCTTCATTCACAGATGAGCACATTACTTAGAGTAAGACACCTGCATTATTAATAACGACATGTTGGATTGTTTACTTCTGGTGAATGTGGCGAAAGTTTGTTTTAATCATCATAAATATGTAGAAAAACAAAATATCACATTGTCCTTTTTCCCAGTATAGTGCAGCCGTAAAACAATCAGCCGCAAGATTACTCACACTGACAGATAAAGTAACCAGCACATATTATGACCGGCTTCTACCACATCAGCTTAAAGAACTGAATGTTCACTTGCTGCCAATGTATATGTCACCCTTCACAGATGCCACTGAGATAATCACTTTTGTAACTAGCTTTGAATATGAGCATTTGCTCAATACATTAAATGGAAATGTATAATCAGTATCATGGACTTTACTTGGCAGTGGCTTTAATCTTGTGGCTGGTCACTGTAAATGTAGCTTCTACACTTCTGAGAAGGGTTATACATTGTTTTCTAAATTAATACAGACAAGTAACATCAAAGAACATCTTAGGATGAACACAAAGCTGAATGTGTTGAAAAATACAGAGAACTGCGCCATGGATTGGCCTCCTTTGGTCAGCTTCCATATTTTGTTGATTTTCAAGTATCAAGAACAATATTCTGCACATTTTAAAGCACAATTACTTGTTTATGTGCTGAAATGCATCGTGTTATTCATTATGCAAGGCTGGAACCCACCCTGGGACAGGACACCCCTCCATTACAGGGCAACACACACTCATGCAGTCACTCACACACTTATATCTATAGGCACTTTGCTTGACACAGGGAGAACTCCTTATAGACGGTGTTGTGTGGCAGACACTACCTCTTGTGCCAACATGCTGCCCTGTAACTGCAAATATCAAATATGGTATAACTTCTATGGCACAATTTAATGTTCTATTGTTCCCATGTTACACTCATAAATAATAAATAAATAGAGAAACACTGGATTAAAAGAACTGTTAACTTATTTTCCCTTTTATCTACAAAACATGCCTCTCAAGCTGACGTATATAATTTAATTAATTTATTTGACTTTATTTATGAAAATGGCTGTGAGAAAAATGTAGTTAAAATGTCATTTAAAAGCCACAGTGTAAATCATAACTTTTTTCCCCTGTTATTTTTCCCATTCTCTGCGCCAAAAGAAGCCCAGGTGTCCGAGAACGTTTGATGGACAGTGTAGGTGTTGGAAAACACACCCTTCATTTCCTCTTGTATTTTTAACCCTCACCCACCCAGATCTATCATACTCTGTATATATAGATACTGAGGGCTGGGGTTGGCTCTATTCCACCTATGCGCTGGGAGGTCTAAATAAAAGAACAAGGATGATGTCATTGCTTGTGTGTTTATGTGCATGTGTGTGTGAGTGTGTGTGTGTGTGATGTCACGTCCCCATGCTTCTAAGTACTGATAGTCGAGGGAGTGCCCCTTTCCTCCCAGTTCAGAGGGTGTGCTGATAACACACACTCGAGCACACGCAAAGAGGCCTCAACCAGTCAAAAGTTTGGACACACCTGATTGCGTACTTTATTGCTTAGATATTGTTATCACGTGCTTTAATGTGCACATAAAAACATGGTGATACACATTCTTTCTCTTCTTATATATATATATATATATATATATATATATAATTGTAATTATTATAAATATATTAATTTCATTCCATTCCAACATTAATAATTAGTAATTCCTTAAAGAAATATATTTCAAAATATTTAATGTATGACAAAAAATTTTGTTTGATTCTTTACATTATTTTGATTTTCTTTTAAAATAATTTTAAAATAAGTATCATTTTAAAATAGTATCAGTACCTTCACAGACCTGTATTTTTCTATCGATTTTCCCCCATTGTTTTGTCCCCATTTATATACATTTGAACATGTATTAATTCTAAATTTCATGGTATTTTTTCATGTTTTCATCTTGATTAATCTGCTTTAATCTTCCTGTAATAAATATGCATACATTATTCCAAGGTTCTATGTAAATGATATTTTATGATGCTAATTTATTTATTTTTTTGGATAATTACATTATTTGTTAGAATAATTGATGAACTATTTAAGCCATTTATGTTAGGATTGAGCGTACACTGTAGAAACAACATGAATGTACAGAGATTATCCAGAATCTTCTACACGCAGGTGAATGTTCACAGTATAACAGTGTCACACAGTTCCATGGTCCTGGGGTTGTGAGTTCAAACCCCACTTCCTGGTCACTGTCTGTGAGGAGATGTGTGTTCACCCTGTGTTTCTGCGGGTCTCCTCCAGGTCCTCTGGGTGCTCCAGTTTCCTCCCAGTGTCCAAATGGTGGTGTGTGGATTGGCTTGGTAACAATGTCCATATGTGTGAGTGTATGAGTGAATGTGTGAGAGTGTGGTGCCCAGAGGGGCAGGGGTAGACTCTGGACCCAGTGCCACCATGAAATGAATAAAGATCCTGAATAGGATGAAGAGCAAGAAATGAGTGAAGGAAATTCATTAATTAATTAACATGCTGTAACATTTTGTAACATATTAATTTAGCCTAGACTAAATGTTACTATTTAAGTATTAGTTGTATTAATATTCGTATTATTACAGAAACTGCAGCCAAAAAACACACATCATATTTGATTATAGTTGGTTTGTTGTTACCGTTCAAAAATGAGAGAGGAATGTTTGCAGTAGTGATGATCTGGTACACTGTGTTTTTTGTAGTTGACACTGTGTGTGTGTGTGTGTGTGTGTGTGTGTGTGTGAAATGCACTGCTCTCTCTCTCTCTCTCTCTCTCTCTCTCTCTATGTATGTATGAATGTACATATACACATTAATTTGTATAAGTCATAGGCAGTCACTCCTCAGCAGTAACTATATTTTTGCCAGTAAAATCACTATATAAAACCAGTATAAATCTTGGTGAGAATAATGCAGTTACACAAACACAGGTTTTGTTCTTGATTCCTCTGGTGCACCCCAGCCTTGTTGTGGTTCTGTTTAATTTGATCAGCAGCACATAATATCATTTATTTTAATGAGGACTTGATTAGATGTAGATGGTAATGGATGTTAATGCTGGGCTTCCTCCAGGACAGCTTTGAAAAGGAGCTCACAGACATCAGGACTGCATCGAAATATTTAGTATTATTTTGCATTTATTGTTTTAAATTATAAGTTTTGATTTTTAAACCAAAAAGTGTTTACTGCCTAGAAAAAGTACATATTTACATATTATTGTATCAACTATGACTTGTACTATTTATAAAGTACTGTTTATAGGTACACTGTGTACTCTCTCTCTCTTTATCTGATTATTATCTTATTGTTTCCCCTCAGCTCTCCCTACTTTCTGACTTTCTGTAATCTCTCAGCTGTGTCTCTCATTCCTCTCTCTCTTTCTCTGAATTTATTAGTAATAGACGCAGTTTCCTGTCTGATAAAAGTCAGACAGCGAGAGGCCACACAATACCTATTGTGTCCCAATTACTTGTCAAGCTCTTACCAGAATTCTTTTACATGTGTATTTGTACGTATGTGTGAGTGTGTGTGTGTGTGTGTGTGTGAGTGTACACAATGGTATATCCTCCTCTTAGTTCAACCACAACGTCCAAAGTCTGAAACATCTGGAAAATTCCTAGCCATTAAGGTCAGAACAACACAAAGGTGAAGCAGAAGAAAAGCCTGAAGCCAAGAGGTGGACGCCATTATCAGAGAAACACAAATAAACCAGCCCCTCCGGCCCAGAGGCCTTGACCTTTGGCGACCAATAACAGTGTGTGTGTGTGTTTGTGTGTGTGTGTGTGTGTGAGCACCATGTTTTGAAGGAAGAATTTAAAGGTTAGAACAATGGATCGCTGGGTTACATAAAGTGGGAGAGTGTTCTTTCACTTCTTTCACAGTCAAACAAACAGAACGCCATCATCATCAGGTGTCAGAAAGGAATGTGTTTCCTGAGTTCACTTGGAAAAAATTCCTTGGCTCCGGAATGTCTTTCACGGTCATGATAGTGACCCCATTAGCCCTGTGTGTGGCAGACCGAGGTTCGATTCCCAGCCTAGGGAATCTCAATACCCTGTACCAATAAGTGTCTTTGAGCAAGAACCCTAAGCCTGCATACACCTACAGCCGGGTATGAGCATCTGCTTATTGCCTTAAATGTAAGTGTGAATGTAAGTGTAATGCAGTGTAAAGTGTAAGTGTCTTAGAGCTGTTAGTGTAGACTGGGTGTTTGAGAGGACAAATCCCTCTCAGTGTTATAAGGTAAATGTAATGTTCCCTTGATTTTAACTGTGTGGGAAAAGGAAAGCTGTCTCAAGAATGTAAAAACAAACCCTAATTTTTTACATCTTTACTTTTACAATTTGCTGCACGGATTGTGTTCACATTTTTGTGTGTTTATTTGTTCATGGTAAAAATGTTTAAAAAAAAAAAAACTACATATATTTCGATATGGGGCACAGATTGTGCCTGCCGTTGTTGAAAGACTGTGGCTCATCTCTGCCTAGAAAGCATCGTTTGGGGTTTTTAGGCCGAGCTGAAAGGGGTCTGCCACCAAAAATCTAGAACAATGAGCTGATGGGGCAAAGGGACTGTTTTTTTGAGAAGAAAGAGTTGGATGTGGGCGGAGCTGGATGTGATCTGACTCCACCCATTTCTGTCTCTGCAGTGAGGGGAGTTCTTGGGTTTTTTATGGCTGTCAGTCTGACAGAGGTGTGATCTTAATCCTAAACTTAATTTATTCCAATAGAATCTATGTTAATAGAGCCCCAGGCTAAGGGTCATGTGAGGACAAGCTGACCCCAATATTGTACTCTATATGTGCTGGGAATGTGGTACTGGTAGTATATGTGGTTTGTGTATGCTGGGGTATAAGAATTCTAGTGTGTGTTTGTGTGTGTGTGTGTGTGTGTGTGTGTGTGTGAGAGAGAGAGAGAGAGAGAGAGAGAGAAGCAGCTGGCTCCAGGGTGATGAAGACTGACAGACTGCTGTCCCTGCAGAGTGTGTAAATAGGCCTTGTGCCCAACGGGTACAGATTAACAAATGACTTGCATACACACACACACACACACACACACACACAGAGAGAGAGAGAGAGAGAGAGAGAGAGAGAGAGAGAGAGAGAGAGATTCATGTCTAAGGCTTAATGGGAAACTACGTAGACTTACATTAATTTTGTGGAAACTTACACTAACCTTTACCATAAGATACTCCTAGGCTAATCATAGCCTTTATCCTTACCCTGACATTATAAAATGTAATTAAGAAGACAATCAAATAAACTGTGTTTGTAAGCACTCAAACATATCTCAGACAACCAGTGGGAATCCCTGTAATCTCAAGCAAACTTGACTGCTAGCCAATGCAATCAAACAAAAGAAGTCATCAAAAAGAAAAAAAAAATTCAGAGAGAAATCAGTGTATCTATTTAAAATGACTGATGCCAGAGGACACAAATCAAACTGAAGTATCAAAAGCCAACCCAAAGTGCAGATATATTTGGTCCTAATCTGTACCATAGCTGACTCATTTAAAGGTAACGACTACGATTGTGGGGAACTGCATGTCTCTCTCATTCAGAAGCACCACATATTTTAAGGTGAAATGGTCTGTTTGAGGGAAAATATGTTGTTTGTATGTGGCTGAAGCTTGTCTGTACATTTTTATTTTCACTGTTTGAACTACCACTGTTTGTAGCTTTCTAAGGTCTGTGTTTACTTTCATGCAGTTAGCCGTCTAACGAATTTGGTAATATTTAATATAAAATATAAAGTTATCAGAAACAGCAAAAATATGTCAATATTACCTACTGATGGAGCAGGAATTGTGCAAAATCCTCATCCCAGTTTGTGCTTTTCAAAGTTTTGGAGGTCTCATACCCATCTAAACAACTTTCAGCAGAAAGAGGGCCTGGAATACCAGATTGACCCTATATTTCTTTTAGACGTTTTTAGTTACAGGCACTGGGGAACCACATACACATTAGAAGGGTTTTGAGCTAACAAACAGACTGGAAAGCAAGCAAATGGTGAAGGCACTCGCGACTGTTGTGTGGTCTGGACATGGGGCAACTCTCATGAGCTGGACATGGCTTGGGTTATAGCACATGTTGTTGGTGCCAGTTTGGCCTAGATGTGGTCCACAAACTCTGGGTATCTGGCCCATATAAGATGGATCTGTGGCTGATTTGAAGCAGACAGACTCGCCATGAGTTAACCTGTTATTCAAGGCCAAACTTTGGCCATAAGACAACCTCAGGCATGAGACGCATTTGGGCTGAAAATTCATTGCTGGGAACCTTGCTTACTTTGGTTTTCAGCTTGTCCTTATTTTGGTTGTGGGACAATCCATTTTCTTGATTGCAATGATGATTTGAAGATGATACCTGACACACAGTATTACTATTAGCAATCTGACATTTTTTCTCCAATAACAGTGCTTCCCTCCTGGGAAAGCAGTTGTTGTTTTTCCAAAATTGGCAGATTTCAAAATGCTAAGACTGTGATAAGGCATACGCTGTGATGATAAATAACTCCTAGGTCCTGTTTAAACGCATAACCACTGCTTTTTGATAGGTCCAGTGCTAACCGCATTATGTAAGCTATCCCTGCTAATCTGAGAATAGGTATTTAATTACCTTTATCAGGTGAGCTAATTAGCCTCCCAAGAACCCGTCTGATGCAGTAGCACAGAAGAACATGTAAAATTCATTAAACTGAAGCCAGATTACCTCAGCCACAAAACCGCTGATGAAGCATTTTTATTGAGCCAAATCAGAATATTCAATCTGGTATTAGTCACCTTAAAAAAGCAGGATGTGATTTTACCATCAGAAAGGGATTATTTATTACTTTTGCACTTTTTCTATAAAATATAATCAGTTCATGTGCCATAGAGTGGGTCCCCAATATGGAAGTAGACATGTTTGAAGTATATTTAGTACAGAATCTCAGACACTTCCTGTTCACTAGGTGTCAGTATAATGGTTAATTCATAGTGTCAATGAGAATCAGTTTAGAAAAAGGGCAGTAGCTCTGATGAGCACACAGTGGTGGTTCTTGGCCCAAAACTATTCAGACCATAGTGGGCTATTGAAGTCAAGAATGAAATAACTGTTTTTTTATGTTAATATTTATTAAAGCCCTGAAACAATAGCACACAGATCAGATTCTACATTTTACCCATTATTATCAAAAAGCAAAATACGTCCTCACACATATTTCAAAGGTTAGCTTGCCACAGACAACATTTTTATTTTATGCTCAGTAATACATGTCCTATATTGTGAGGTTAACCACCCAAACCTCATGTGGTGTAACATACTTTATGACGTTTTTCCCATTTTTTTGTTTGTTTTTTTCTATTTTTTGTGGGCTCTAATATTTCTAGTGGTCAATATGTGGGTTGTGAAATGGAAATGGTGGAGAACCTTTGCGTATATAACTGCTGTTTGGTTTCATTGTTTCAAGGCTAGCAGACTCCATCTCACTGCTATGGGGTTCGCTATTTATTCTAAAGTGATAAAACAGTGTCCACTTGTGGCCAAGATGTACTATTACACCCATTTTCTCCTAAAATACATTGTGACACACTCAGAAATGTAAACATTCTGTATCATACTTAGTATCATACTTTGACATTAATTGACACAGTCCAGAAAAGATAAACACAGCTAAAACACTGTTGTCACTTTTAACACACTCAGGTAAAAAGACCTGCATACGTTTTTTCAGTACCTGGCACACTGTAAACCTTAATGTTCAAAGCAATTAACTGGATTGAGTGATTCTAACTTAAAATATATTAACATTTTTCACTCAATTAAACAATTAAATTATTTTCAACAATATCTTCTTTTTGAGCTTGTGAAACTGTAAACGTTTGATTTAGCAGAGTCCTGTTGATTTAGTAGAGTGCAGTGCAGCAATTTTCAACCAAGATGGCGGATGGTCTGGGGTTCACTGCTTTTCGTGAAGTTGGAGAGGTTCATGTGTTGTTTTCAGTGCAAGGGGCGGTGGCACAACAGGTCGAATCACTGTCTCAGAGATCCAGGGTCGTTGGTTCGAGGCCCACGTCGGGTCACTGTCCTGAGGAGAATGGTGTGTTCCCCCACAGTGCAAAAACACACGCTGGTAGGTGGACTCCCTTGTGAGAGTGTCCTTAGGTGTGTGTTGCAGACAATGAATGAATGTATTGTTAAAATATTTAATAGTACTTAACAGTATTTTTTTAGTTGTATTAAGCATTAAATTAAGTTGTAGACACTTAAAGTAAACGTGTATGCATACTTCTGACCTTTGAGTTTATAAACTTACTTTTTTTTTTTTACAGATCGCCTTCATGTTTTTTGAGTTCTGCTAAATTATTCAGGTTTACAGTGGACGATGAGGGAAGCAGGACTTCTGCAACCTAAGAAGATTAACACTGGCCTTCATAATCAGGGCATTCAGAGAATAAAACTGGTACAGTAATATGTTTTTGGTACCTGAACATTCAATAGTCTACAGTAAAAGATAGAGTAGCACAGCTCAATGCATTGCTCTACTAATACAGAAGAAAATGTATTAGAGGAAACTTTCAGGTTCAGTTGTACTCTAATACTCTAAAATTAACTAGAAATGCAGTACTTCTTGAGGATTTATGACATATATGGGCTGGTAATAAGGTACGTGTGAAGCTAGCACCACTGTGAACGTAAACGGGAAGTGGTCTTTGAGGTGAATTTAACAGTTGTCTTGTTTCATTCTCTTGAAAAGTGTCATATTAAAGTCATACCAAACCTCAGTGGTATCTCCCTTAAAGTAATGCAGGTTAAGAATTCAAATTCAAAGTGTTCATGTAGAAAGTAGTCTTAGCTATAAAAAATGTCACTATTCTATACTAAGTACTGCACTTGCTGTGGAAATCAGATACTCAAAAATGTACATCAATCATGTGGTGCTTTCTAGAGAAATTTACCATTTCATGATAGTCGTAATGAGCATTACATACACACAGTACATATTTCTGAAAAGGTCTGCATACATGAAAGGTAACTCCACAAATTTTCTGGGATATGAGAATACCATTGAAGTTTTGCAAGTGAAATTTTTTAACCAGAAAGAGAGATAAATTTTTGTAATCTTTTATTACAGAACTGAAGAAATGGGGCATATGAAAACAACACAATTAAAATCTACAATTCTAATAAAATAAGTTACAAAAATGTTCCTTAATTAAAGGTACAAATATGTACAGTGAACTATATCTATTCGGCCAGGGCAAAATATAGCACGCATTTGTATTTTTAAAAATTATTTCACACCTACTTCCTCAGGTATACAGTGTGGGGAAAACACACCTAGGGACAGTTTCAAAAAGTCAACCGCGCAGCAGCTAGTGTAGCAGTCACCCAGTTCCAGGGACCTGGATGTTGTGGGTTCGAGTCCCGCTCCGGGTGACTGTCTGTGAGGAGTGTTATGTGTTCTTCCTGTGTCCGCATGGATTTCATTCGGATGCAAAAACACACGCTAGTAGGTGGATTGGCGACTCAACTGCCCCTACGTGTGAATGTGTGTCTCCCTGTGAAGGACTGGCACCCCCTCCAGGGTGTGTTCCTGCCTTGTGCCCAGTGATTCCTGGTAGGCTCTGGACCCAATGCGACCCTGAACTGGAAAAGAGGTTACTGATAATGAATGAATGAATCCACCTACCAATGTGTGTTTTTGGGTAGTGGGAGGAAACTGGAGCACCCAGAGGAAACCCACACACCCAGGGAGAGAACACAATATTCATTAATTATTTCATTCATTCATTATCTCTAACCACTTATCCAGTTCAGGGTCGCATTGGGTCCAGAGCCTACCAGGAATCATTGGGCGCAAGGCAGGATCACACCCTGGAGGCGGCGCCAGTCCTTCACAGGGCAATACACACACATTCACTCACGCACTCACACCTACGGACACTTTTGAGTCGCCAATCTACCTACCAACGTGTGTTTTTGGACTATGGGAGGAAACCGGAGCACCCGGAGGAAACCCACGCAGACACAGGGAAAACACACCACACTCCTCACAGACAGTCACCCGGCGGAAACCAACGCAGACACAGAGAGAACACACCACACTCCTCACAGACAGTCACCCGGAGGAAACCCACGCAGACACAGGGAAAACACACCACACTCCTCACAGACAGTCACCCGGCGGAAACCAACGCAGACACAGGGAAAACACACCACACTCCTCACAGACAGTCACCCGGAGGAAACCCACGCAGACACAGGGAAAACACACCACACTCCTCACAGACAGTCACCCGAAGGAAACCCACGCAGACACAGGGAAAACACACCACACTCCTCACAGACAGTCACCCGGAGGAAACCCACGCAGACACGGAGAACACACCACACTCCTCATAGACAGTCACCCAGAGGAAACCCACGCAGACACAGGGAGAACACACCACATTCCTCACAGACAGTCACCCGGAGCAGGAATCAACCCCACAACCTCCAGGTCCCTGGAATAATTTTGAATAATAATATTTTAAATAAAACATAAAATTAATTTCAGAAAAAGGCTCCTAAAAATCTTCTGGGACATAATGGGAAAAAAATAATAAATAAGTGTCATAATTATAAAGGTGGCATAAAGTTTGCACAGGCCAAATATAGTTTTTGATATATTTCCAATATGTTAACAGCAATTACAAAAGATCTGAGGAAGTGTGTTCTCTTTCGAGCTCTTAACCTTGTGTTTGGGTGTATTTTATTTAGAAATGCAAGAAGTTTTCCTGTTCTATATAATGCCAGTTCACAAAGATTCTCTGCATTGTGTGGCAGCGTGTCTTTGTACACTGCTTTGTCAATGCATTATGAATTACACACTCTGACTTGGCTCCTGATGTGTAAACTGCTCCTAAACCAAAAGATTTGAAGTGTGTAACCCACAGCAAGTAATCAAACTCGATCAGTCTCGGGTTCGATGTTTTCTGTTCCTGTGTTATTGATAAGATTTTAATCATATGAAAGTAGCTAACCAGATGGAAATGAGTTTCAAGGTGTGTAAAATGTCTGTATTTTCCTCACAGTGCTGATTATAATTTCAGGGGGAAAATACTATTTGACAACTTTTTTCTACTCTACAGCCAGTAAGAACTGACATTTTAACCCTTCAATAACGTCATAACACAGACTTGGAGGCTGGAATCAGAAGCCTCATGTAATATTGCAAATCAGAGTAAATAACTTTATAAAAAAAACAAAAAAAACTAAATTAGCAAACTACTACTCCATTCGTTCAGGTGCCAATATAGGCCCTGTTTTGTTCTCATTTCAACAAACCTCTTTTCCAATTCATCAGCTGGGACGCTGTGCAAAATGCAAATGATAACAAAATGCAATGATGTGCAGATCATCCAAACACTCAAACACTATATAATTTTCAAAATGTTAACTATTGAAGCTGAGAAATAAAAAAAAGTTTTTTGAAATATTTGAAATATTTTCCCATTTTGAATTTAATGCCAGCAAAATGCTCCACAAACTAGGGAAAATGATCCTGGATCCTGTTTTTATGTGTTTTTTCTTTGCATTCTTGAGATTTAACTTGTATCTGCTGAATCAGAAACTGTGTTAATAGATAATGATTTTGGAATGTGTTTTTGTGCCCATTCAGTGAATCCTGTCTATTTTTTAATTCAGTGCCACCTTAGGGCCCAAAGACAACATTGACTCAATTGTAGTTTTGTCCTTTGCATATAGAGGTTTCTCCATATTATTGAACTGGTGATAATGAAATCCCTAGAAGTTCTTTACTATTTATGTTGATAAATTTCACAGTTTGCCCACTCAGTGTTTCACAATGTTTGTTATGTCACAGTAATGACATTCATGGCACTTGGCAGATGCTGTGATTACAGTTTTCCTCATGTGGCACTGGTAAGCAAATGCGGTGTTAGGATTCTTTTTTGGGGAATCTGGTGTGCTTTAAGCAGCAGTGATAATAATCAAATAAAATCTTGGAGGTGTGTTGCACACAGAGAAGGGGAAGCAATGACATTCATCAGTCTCAGTTTTGCACCCATTCCATTAAAAATAATTGCTTACATTGCTTCTAACAGTTGTATTAAAGTTATTAAAGTTTTGCTGAAACTGAGAAGTGCTCGATAATGGTGTTTTTCTGTTAATTCTGTGTTCATAATGTGACACTTTATGAAGAATGATGTCAGCCAGTGACATACTGCATAATACATACTTTTTTGGGGGGCATACATATATTAGCTCTTTAAAAGACTTGGTTATGTATGCATTAGTATGCGGACACGGGGAGAACATACATTCCAGTATTAATGAACACAAATGGTAAGAATGATTAAGGTAACAGAATGTTGTTTTAGGACCTCCCCATATAACAATAATGTGTTTATGACTGGCCAATGACACCAACCTGAAAGCCACATCTTTCAGTCCAGCATCAGGAATTTGTTCTTGCAAGTTTACTTTTAATAAAATGTTTTCCGCAGGGAAGTCCATATTTTCATACTTGCCTAATCTGCCACATAACATATATAATAGCACTAGAACTGCATAACTACCACCACATTGACAATATATGAGTTGCTATTCCATTGTAGATCATTATGGATACATTTAACATGTAAATATTACAAAAATCATTTACTACTCAAGGTTAATACTGCTGCATGTAAAGGAGCTATTTTGAGTGAGTTTTAAATGCAATTACTTTTTCATTTTATTCATGATAATCCCAACCAAATTTTTGTTATATCAAAAGGTGATATAACAATTGTAAACAAACCTCCAAACATTTTTTTTAATTTTGCGGAATAAATAAACATATACATAATCAAATAATCCAAGATTGTTTTCTCAACTGAATGCAGAACTGACTTAGCATTTCAAATTTCTTGGAGCATACGTAAGTATCATTTAGTTTTAATCGTTTAACATATTTTGTCCACATTCATTTGTGCTCTGTAGTGGTACATAGGTGGTCCATTGGACAAAAAGATTGAGAATCATTGTCTTAGATATATGGAACACCAATTCAAACCTATAATTTTTCCTATTGACTCTAGCTTTGTCACTGCACACATTCTCTACTGCAGTCCTAATCCTAAGGCAAAAAAAAAAAAAAAAAAAACAGAAGGCTTTTATTTTGTATTAAACATTTATTGAAACCCAAACTGAACATTACACATTTATTTTAAACTACTAAAATTAAAAAAGTAAAAATTAAGTACAAAATACTAGAACTATTTGTAAAATTCTGATATTCTCCACATATTTCACGTATGATGAAGATTAATAACTGCTCTTGTGTTTGATCGTGGTAATTCCACTGCAGTTACTGAGCATAAAAAATATATAAAAGTCTGGATTTCTGCTTGTGGAATTTACAAACACCATTTCCAAAAAGTTGGGACAAAGTGTAAATAAAACACAAAATGCTATGACATGCAAACCATGTACAGCTTAAATTGAATAGAAAACAGTTCAAAACAACATTTTAAATTTTGGGTTTTTTTAAAGGCTTGTTGCCTCTTTTGTCTTTGATGTCAGCAACACATTACAGAGGGTTGAGACAGGGTCATGTTTACTATTATATTAGAACACTTTTTATTTTAACAATACCCTGTAAACTTTTGGGAACTGAGGAGACCAGTAATTTTACAAGTGAATTTTCCATTCTTGCTTGTTATAGGATTTCAGCTGCTCAACAGCTTGGGGACTCTGTTATAGTGTTTTCATAATGCACATTTTGTTTTCAATTGGGTGAAAGGTCTGGACTAATTGAGCACCCAGTCTCTTTAACTAAGAAGCAATGCTGCTGTAACCCATGAACCCATGAAAAATGGGTATTTTTAGTGTCTTACTGAAATAAGCAAGGCCTTTCCAGAAAAAGACATTTTCCAAAATGCAGCATATTGCTCCAAAGCCTGTATATATCATTCAATATTAACAGTGCCTTCACAGATGTGCAAGTCACCCATGTCATTTCTTCTTTGAATTTGAGCTTGGATCTGTGGATGCCACAGACTGTTTTGGGAAGTGTTTCTGAGCCCATGCAGTGATATCCACTACAGAAACATATCTCTTTTTAATTCACTGAAGATCACAGTGTACCAATATTAGTTTTCGGCCTAGTCCGTTGCATATAGAGATTACCCGAGATTTTCAAAAACTTTTAATATTATGTTCTGTAAATGACAAATTCCCCAAGTTCTTTACTATTTTTAACTGAGAAACTTTATTCTTGAATTTTTGCATAATTTGCCTTCCTTGACACGTATTGTTCTGAAAGTCTGAGCCTCTCTGATGTGCTCTATTTAAACCCAGTCACAGACCTGTTGACAATTAACCTAACTAACTCGTTATAATATTACACAACTTTACCACACTTTACCACTCTTTACCACATTTCCATGTGCACAACGTCCCAATTTTTCTGGAAATGGTGTTTGTAAGTCTGTAACTATTGCTTAGAATGTGCTTGTTTCTGTATGTGACTGATGGTCATAAGCTGTTGGATCACACAAATAAAGTGTGATTAGTCTGAAAAATTAAATAAAAATAAAACGTCACAGTAAAAAACTAGTAAAATTATAAAACATTGGAATCTAAAGAAAAGTGCACCTGAATGTAAGCGCCCACAGGCCTGGAGCTAAAAATGCTCCCTGGTTATATCAGTCTGAAATATACTGAATGAGTTTGTGTGTGTGTGTGTGTGTGTGTGTGTGTGTGTGTGTGTGTGTGTGTTTGTGTTCGTTTGTGCTCCCTGGTTCAGGCCGACCCTTCAGTGGACTCGTCTTGGACTTGGGTCTCTCCTGGAACACACATAGAGACAGAGAGGCAATTAACTTTAAAAATGGAAAAATGTGTGGTTGTCACAGTGGCGCAAAGTTTACTGTTTGAGCTTTCTCCCAGTGTCTGCATCGGTTTCTTCTAGGTACTTCCCCCCACTGTCCAAAAACACACATTTGCATGTTGATTGGCTACTCAAACATATACTTAGGTGTGAGTGTGTGGTGCCCTGTGATGGACTGACACCCCCTTCAGGGTGTGTTCCTGCCTTGCACCCAGTGAATCTAGGTAGGCTCCGGACCAACAGCGGTCCTGAACTAGATAAGCTATTTAATAACAATGGATGACTGAACAAAAAATATTCCATAAGTACAACAGGATGTTGTTGATCTATAGGTTGTATGTAATTACAGATAAGAGGGTTTATGGCTAAAGCACGGGTTTCATTTCAGACCAGAAAAGTTACAAAAGACCTTTATGTTAATATTAATACTTGCTCTCCCTGTTACAGAAAATGGTGATGATGTGTTTAGAGAGAGCTAGAGTTAACATAGTCTCAGCCACAGACGCACAAGTTACTGGTCAGATGTTAATCATAAAGACTGCCTCTTTATGAAAAATAGCAGACTTGTGATTGGTCCTTTTGTGTGTCAGTCAAATTTCTATTCCTGCTTTTGCTTACTGCTCTTGGCCAAGTTAAATGGTGATAGTTGTGTACTTTTATATCACCAAAAAAGTGAGTATAGTCTCTATAAGTCAGTATTCTCCCTGTCAACTTCATAAGATATTCACATCCATCAGACAGAACATGTGTGTGCTGGCCTCATTATTTAAGTGTTCTACTGCTTATGAAAGATGTTTATTAAGATGTTTATAAATTGAGTAGTTTAATTATAAAATTAATTATAAAGTAATAATAAAGTGGCATCTAAATTCTATCCTGCTACCACTGATTTAACCTTCCACAAGTGAAAAGTTACTAAGTACTACACCACAATGCTCAGACAGTCTGTTCTTACCTTTTATTAGCATCTCTACCGCCTTCCTGTCTGCTTTGATATAGAGTGCAGTCAGCAGGAAAAAGAGTCCCCCCAGAACTCCAATAAAAGGGCAGAGCAGCATGCTGTACTCCAGACTGCGAAATCTCCAGTCAGGAGAGTCTGGCTTAACCTTGCTGAGAGCATCAGAAATCTGGACACAGAACACACACATATTACATGATAGTTAGAATGCACTGTACATCCATGCATTTCTTTTAAATAACCTGCAGAAATAAAGAAAAATAAAGAGAAATATGTAGCTGTGCTGCAATGCCTGATTCATGTGCATCTGCTTCAATGCCAACTTCTTAAGCATCTACTCTGGTGCCAGTTTCTTGTGCAGCTGCTTCTGTGCAGGATTTCCCTGGATTCACCGAGGGAATGGTTCAGTACTATGCCAGTTACCTCCTGGTTCTACCCCTTGGTAATTGCACAGACTGGCAACAACTCTTAGCGACTTTCTTTAAAAAAAAACTTTGTTTTAGTCCTGTGTTTTTAGTCTCTGTTGTTTATATAGATTTCTAAGCCTTTATTTTGATATCAGACTATGGAAGTGCTTATTTGGAGGTTAGCCTACCTGTGCATTGACACCTGTTTATGCAAAATATGACTGAAAGCTCCTTTCAGAGGGCATTCTGTTGGTCGGGGTGCACAAGTATTCCTTTGGGAGTTGGCCCATGCTTGGTAAACTGTGTTCATGTAGTGTCCTGTACTCCAGGTTTTCAGACTCCAATTACGCATCAGGAGGCTTCAGGTAGCTTTATAGCTTGTTCTCTATTTTTTCCTATTTAGTGAATTGCAAGAACGTCTGTACTGGGGCTTTAAAGAGACTTTCCAAAGATTTTTGTTGTTTCTTCATTGCCAGTTTTGGAGGTGCTTTTCCCTTGTTTTAAAGAGAAAGTTCAGCCTGTTGTGCTAAATTGTTAAGACGTATTGAAGCCAGTAGTCTTCAGTTAGCACCATTCATGCTAACATTTGACTACTGGCTTCAATTAATGTGATTAGCATGAAGCATTTTTTACTGTATTTATTACTGAAATCCTGTGTGTTATAAACAGTCAATACAAAATTTGTGTTTTTAAGGATTGTAATAGAAAATTGAAAGCTTTAAATAACACTTGTGTTGTGCTTACAGCGCCAAGGAGATATGGACTTCCTGCATCACCAAGGAGATGACAGACCATAATCTGTAAGGCCTCAGCTGTGGCTCTTCTCGTAGGTATGACCACATACTAAAACATGCAGAAAGGAAATATACTTAAATACTGAATGTTAGCCATGATCAGTTATTTTCAGGATATTATCATCAAGCTACTGAACATCAAACTTTTCAAGTTCTTACCAGCAAGATGTCAGCTAGAATGGCCCAGTTTAATGAAAGTAGAGTCTCTCCGATTCCAATGCATGTCTAGAAGTTAAAACCAACAAAGAAATTGAGCCTTCTGATACAACACTGTGCAAAATTAGAGACTTTTCCACTCAGAACATCCATTAAAACAACTTATCTATTCCCAGCCTTATTATTTTATTATTACTTATTACTTATCTATTAAGCCTTAACAACTAAATATAATATCAAATGCATTTGTTAATTGTGTCTACCATTTGCCTTGGTTTACAGATATTCTGGAGATGGGCTTCCAGTTTTTCAAATTAATTCCCCATCTCCAAAATTCAGTCTTAGAAGTTTGTTGTGTTGTCTGTTCCATGATGCAAGTAGTGGCATACAATTGTTACTTATTTTGTCTTTTTCCTTTTCTCAGTAACCACTTCTTGACAGATACACAATTTTTCAGATCCACTTAACAATCCATTATCTCAGTTATTTGTGAGCCGTGTATGAAACGTGATACAGTTTTTCAGTTTTACTACTTCTAAGAAACAACGTGCACATTTAATTCACATTCCACATTTAAAAAGACATTAAAGACAAACTATACATTTTAATTAACAATTAAACTATATCAGCCTTCCTTAAAATTTGAAAATATTTCCAAACTGTTTAGAAACAAACAAACAAACAAAAATGTTTATGTTCAGTTTTCCCTTTGAAGTGCCCTTCAGGTCCATACTGAAGTATGATGATATGTCATATTATGCACATTAGGGAGCCAGTGTTATCATCTTCTAATGATACCCTACATGTACCGAACTCTTACTTTAGAGGTGTGTCATTTACACTTTTTCTTGCCACATTCCACCATCTCCTCACTGTGTGGACCTTTCTCTGTTTTTACTGAAACTGAAAACACAATGCAGCAGAACCTCGCCCCATCTACTGCACTTCACACATTGTAGTAGTACAATAGTAGGATCGATAAGAGGTGTAGTTACCCTTTAAAGTGAAGACAGAGACCAAATGGGGGCTTACGTATGTGGCAGGAATGCTGTTGCCCGCCAGAACGATGGCAATAAACAGACATGGGGAGGAGCTTAGCATGCCCACAGCACAGATGAGAGGGTCAGCATTGGGCACCCTGTCTCTCAGCTTTCTGGATATGTAGGTGCCAATGAAAACCCCTATAATGCCTGTTACCACTGTGATTGCTCCAAAAATGTAACTGTCAAGAAAGAGAAAGAGAATATAACTGAACAAGAAAATAAACAGGAGAGCATTCAGCATCATCACATCTTCATCCAACATTATTTTGAAACAAAGGGTATTTCATAAGCAGATTGTCTCTCTTTGCTGCAGTTAATAACCTCTATACTTCTAAAAAGACTTTGGGCTGAAATTGCTTTAAAGATCCAATGTCATTCAGCCACAAGAGCTTTAAGGAGGTCAGGTACAGATTTCAGATGATTTGTTCTGGCTCACAAAGACTAACACATCCCAAAGGAATGGAGCTCCATTATTCTAGTAATAATGTTCCACAGCCCAGTGCTGGGAGGGATTTACACCTGTATTGTTCTCTAACTGTTATGGGCATGGCTCATGTATGTGGAATAGCTGCTATAGGTCTTTGGATCAAAATTGTCTTATATTTGTATTATATTTATTTGGTGGTTACATGATGGTTCATATATTGTTTACAGTTATAGCACATATCTCTATTTTTGTCAATTTATAATTTACTTCATCATTAGAACACAGCATCTGTCCTTCACATCGTGTGAAATTTTCATTATTAATGGACCAATAGAAATGCTCCAGTGTTACTTGGAATATTTATGCTAAAGTATTTTAATATTATTTATCTGCATGGTGACGAACACTCCGTGTGATTTAGTCATGCTCACACTGTTGTATTCACCCTATTGACAGGGAGAACAGAATTGGAACAATCACACATTTTGGAGGATATTAGAAATTTGGTTTGGGGATATACAAATTCATTCTAATAAAGATTGGTTAACATTACGTGCCAGTTCGCAGTAATAGGCCATAATTCAGTATGTAGACATTGCTGCTCATATTAAGAGGAGTTAATGTAATAAGTGAGCCAGAGGTTCTCTGAGGCCAATCGTTCTTAATTCAAAGTCCTCAGTGTGTAACAAAACATGGGAATCACTGAAGTGGAGTGTTTTTTTTGCACATGGCAAACACACACTGTTAATCATATGTTACTACAGGGGATCCAGGGTGGGCAAAGTTAGCAAACCCCAAATCTCAGGGGCACGCATATCTTTAGAGGGTAACCATTCACCCTTCAAAATTCAACAAATCCAACCTAAACATCAGGCACATGTTATGGTGTGTGTAGGCAACCATTCTACCGACTTAAATCAAAATGGGTCAGTGTGTGCTCATCACATTATACTCAAATGTCATGGATACAACATGCAGTTTGTCAAATTTGCTCAAATTCTGATCTGATGTAGACACCTGTTCCTAAAGATGCTGGTTTTCATTTTTCATTCCACTGATTGCTTCTATTTTATCATTCATCACATTTACTCCTAATTTTTGTCCCTTTTATGTCAAATGTTAAATCAAATTTATCTAATCATAATTATGTAACTGTAACTGCTATTTGCAAATGTCTCCTCAGTTTTTAGAAAACATAGAAACATTTTAGTGTGTTTAAGCTCAGCCTAGAATATTTAGTTTACTAGTGTTATTATATATAATTAATCAAATTATACATGTTCTTGATCATCATCTTTCAATACATGATCACACATGATCGTTTCATGGAGAAGGAAAATGAATGACTTGTAGCTCCAGGGTAAAATGAAACTTTCAAATACTTTTTGGTTTTAACTTTTTGGGCTGAAAGGGAAAGCATTTTCAATTTAAAAAATGTCTGAATTGTCACCGTATTAATTTTTTTGCTGAATCACTATTCCAAACTTGTCATTTGTGCACAGTGAAAGGTCAGCTCTGCATACCTATCTGAAGGGTCACAGGGTTCTTTAATGCAGGGGGGTGTGATATTCTGTAAGACCCGAGCACGAGACAGAAAGGTGGGTGTCCAAAAGGCCAAAGCCCCGGTGACAAAGGCCATGGCAGTCACTCCTAAAGAAGACCAGACGAAGCTCCGGCTTCAGAAAAAAACACAGGTAAAAAAATACCAACTTTAAACTGACTGTAAACACAATGTACAACAGCAGTACAAACATGAAATTCCCCTGTAAAGGAGCGGTAAATCAGTTTTACATGTTTTCCATTTCTGATGCAAAGAGGAGGTTACATATACAGGGTGGGCCATTTATATGGATACACCTTAATAAAGTTACGTTAAAACCAAGCACACCATTATTTTCTTGTGAAATTGCCAATAAGTTTGATTTGTCACATGACCCTCTTCCCATTGAAAAAACAAAAGTTGGATCCAAAATGGCCGACTTCAAAATGGCCACCATGGTCACCACCCATCTTGAAAAGTTTCCCCCCTCCCATATACTAATGTGCCACAAACAGGAAGTTAATATCATCAACCATTCCCATTTTATTAATGTGTATCCATATAAATGGCCCACCCTGTATATTGGAGCAAAGTTTATGATAAGTTTAGTATATCATGTCTGTGTCTGTATGTTGGCTGTTTAGTAACCATCTGAGACAATATATGTTGTAATATTCATACAGGAAACCCATGCAGGCATGGGGAGAAAACACCAAACTCCTCACAAGCAGTCACCTGAAAATACTTCACTAGTAGTTAACCTGGCAGCAAGTTACTGTAAAAGTTTCATACATTTTTAGCATCCATTTTTAGCCCTGTGTGAGTTTGATAAGTTTATCACAGAGACATTTGTGATCAAATATTTTGCACTTCTTTTCAGTGATGAACCTCACATGCATGCGGCATTAAAACTTACAAAAGATAAGTGAGATTTTCCAAAGGCATTCAGGCCTTTCAGAGTTTCACTGTCAGAAAGACAACTAAAATGCTACATTTTCTTACATGAGGGGAAATCTGCCTGGAAAATCATAAAGATTACTATCCAGATGGGACTAAAATGATGAGTAGGTTATATACCAATAGATTATAACACTGACATGGCCGATGCATAGAAGCACCTGTAAAAGACTGTAAAAGATATTATCGCAAGACCCGCAAGATAAAGTAGATTCTGTCTGAATAGGGCTTTTGTATTTTCCTCTGAGTTTATGCTTTGGAGTTAATTCTTTGCACTTGGTTGAACAATTACTTTAATTTCACTCACTTTCTAAGTAGGTACTTGATGTCCTCCAAGTAGGTGGTACTTTCCATACAAGCTGCTCCTTCAGTTTCAGATGCCCCTCGAGGTGGGTTGGGGATAAGGAACACGACCAGGATCAGGCCAAGTCCACCCAGAATGGGATTTAGCTGCAGAAGAATGGGTCATGATAGTTATTTCAGATTCTTGGTGTCCAGTAGTCTTTAAAATGTGCTTTTGTATTATAGCAAGTCTTAAGGTTTCTTGAGGTAACAGAATCCATGAGGGCTTTAAAGTAGAATGTGGAACATTGTGGGTGGGTCCTGACATTTCAAATTATATTTTGGGTATAAATTAGACCTTTAAAGAACAAGAAGAATTCATCTCTACTTCATAACGACCCTTTCTCTAGAATAATTACAAATATGTTGACATGTTACACATTCAAGCACTGGTCCTAGTCTTGTTTAAAGGTGTTCAGATGTTGAGACCATTCTATTCTATTCAATCAAACATCTAATTTGCATAAGAAAGGTCTTACCCTAAGGGCCCAGCGCCAGTCCCCTGTAGCACTAGCAATTGTGGCTCCCAGGATGTAACCAAGACCACTTAGATTTGAAAGGAAATAAGCACAATAACAAAATCATCATTATAATGTCTTTTATGAATCTGTAATTTACAGCTTGTACTTACATACACTGGATTTCTGAAGGATCGGTTCTGGTTATATTTACTTTATAAGGCCTTGTGATCCAAAATGTTGTTAAAAATAAGAATGTTAATGAGTAGCCTTTCCCTGGTTTGCTGTAGTAACCCATTAAAGAATATATAGTACACTCTTCTGGCCACAAAATGTGAATTGATATTTGTTCATTTGATTTTGACATGTGCTTATCCCTTACCTTCCCACAGGGATGAAGATATAAAAGAAAGAGATCATGAGTGTTCTTTTGGTGCCAGTGAACAGGTCTCCAATAATGGTAGGAGCAATGGTGACGTAACTGGCCTCCCCAGTGCCCACTAGTGCTCGCATCAGGACCAGGACCCAGAAATACTGAAACCACAAAGACTTGTGTAAGTTTTATTACAAACAGATAAATGTGAACACATCTAGAATCATCTCCACATAAAAACAGGATTGAAAAAGTGAATGAAAAAAATTCACATTCCAACATAGTGAGACATTTCAGATTAAATCCTGTTGCTTATATATCTGGTCATTTTACTATGTTTAGTCACGTAATCAATGCAATCTGAAGGTCTTTGATAGTCACACACTGAGCAACAAGGACATTTGCATAAAAGTCAATGATAAATCCAAAACCACCTTTCATTTATTGTATTTCCAGTCTTTACCATTAGCTGTGTAAAGTAAAACATTGAGGAAACATTTAACAGATCCTTACACAAAGCTTCATTATCTAAATGCACATTAAATCTGTTAGAATTTAATTGATTTATTTACTCTTTACTTTTGTGCAATATTCTATAAAACCTTAAAGCCACCAGTGCATCCTGGATGTGGAGCAGTCAAGAAGCTGCTTCTGAAAAAAGGAAATGAAAAAAAAAGAATCTGCTGTAAATAGCAAAACTTAAACATGGACAATCGAGTCTAAATGTGTAAGTGGCATTCCATTCCATTATGAGAAGCAGACATTTCTGAACTTAGGAAGGTATCCTTACAAATACTAAGATTCAAAAAGCAAATAAGTCATAATAAACCAAAGGATTGACACAATACTGACAAAAATATTTAGTTGTTGTTGCTCCTATTTACTGTATGTTTTCAGCTTTTGTTGCTGATGCTGAAAAGTAAAAACTTGAATTTACTTTTTGGACTGGAGTTTAAGTAAGTGAAAGAGTGGTCTTAGATTTCTGTATAGCACTGCTTCTGCAAAACTCATTTTAGTATTTGGAAAGCTTGGATCCAAATTGTAAATAAAATAGCAAGAATTATTACTACTATTATTAACAAGTTGCATAAAGTGAACACTTGCTTAAAAACTAGAAGTCCTGTAAGAATAGAGTTGCACAACCTCATTTGTGATGAAAGAACTGCCCAGTGTTGTGATAATCCATGCAATCAACCCAACCACCATTATGAGCTTCCTGTTGTAGCGGTCTCCGAGGTAGCCGAAAACTGGCGCCAGCAGCATAAAACTGCAGATGAAAACTGTAAAAACATGAATATTTTATAGTGGACAGTTAGTTTAGATAATCCACTTTTAATTTCACACTGGGAAGCCAGGAGCTAAAAGCAGATCTTATCACACCTCATGTGACTCCTAGCTTCAATAGTGTGACTGTTTGAATGTAAAACTGGCTCTGTGGTTGATTATCTAAATACAATCAACTTCTATGTTGACATCAAGCCACCCAAATATTTGCCAACACCTGTTTGCCCAGTTTTTTTTTTCTTAAATAAAGGTTGTATATTGGAAGTTTGTCACCCATATTCTGCTGTAGCTGCATCTGCCTGTAGCTTCAACTGATGGAAAATTTCAGATTTTTTTAAAGCATTCAGCCAAATAAACATTAGTGTAGTGAGGTACTGATAAGTTCTGAAACACTACGACACTCCAACTGATCCCACATATATTGGTTGGTGCTAGATCACTCCAGAAAACACAGTTCCATCACATTCCAGCATTGGGATCACTTTATACCCCTTTAGCTTTCACATAGCACTGGGCACTGTAACCTAGGCTTTTTGGCTCTGATTCAGAGTGTCCCATTCTATCAATTAGTGCCTTTCATTCTAAATTACACATGCTGTATACAAACAGTTGGTGTCTGTTTGAGCATACTTTCAAGTAGCAAGAATCACGCATTAAAGAGGTGTCAACAGACTTTACACATATAAACAGTTTGTTAGCCTAGTAGGCTAAATGATCTCAAAGTGATTCTGCTATGGCTCTTAAGGACTGTGATAAGGAAGTGTTTGATTAAATTCTTTGGTAAGCCATTAGTTAACATATTAGACAATGTACATTATACTCAGAATATTATAAGCGTAACTTAATCTAATTGAAATGAAACATTAGTAGTGATTTATTACAGATTATGATTTCATTTTCATTTAAGAATATATTTTCACAAGGGAATTAACGTGAAAAGAGTTTTGAAACAAAACAACCCAAATAATATTATTGACGTACACAAAGCCACATTGTTTTTTTTTTTTTTACCAATGAAATGTTGTTAACAGAAACCACAGATTCATCAGGTGTAAAAAGTGCTATAAACATAAATTTGATTTGTTTTGATTTGAAATTCATTTATTCATTCAGTCATTTCAGGGTTGCAGTGAGTCCAGTGACTTCCCGGAATCACTCAGGACAAAGTGGAAACACACCCTGGGGCCGCCAGTCCTTCACAGGGTGAAGAAACCACAGATCTCTATCTTAATACCTTTCAAAACAGATCACATGCCCTATCAGGGCATACACATATATATCTATGTCTTGAATCGTTTTTTGAAAAACATTTATGACAATTTCTTACATTAAGACCTTAGAAATACCACAAACCAATACAGCAAAGACGTAAGAACAATTCAGACTTGGTATATTTCTCTAACTGGAGCATTTTGCCAAACATCAAACCCTTTTTTGTGCAGATTTTTTAATATGTTTTTGATAAATGCAGATGCTACTGGGTCAGCTTTCTGATTGTTGTTTTGAGGCTGATACCTGTCTGTAGCAGTCCAGATGTGCTGTCGCTGATGTTAAAATATTGCTGGATGCTGAGTAGAACACCTGCAGACAGAACACATGTATTTAGCTTAAAATAACAATAACAAAAGCTGCTGTAGCCGTAAAAAATTGTTTGTCTACTCACCTGCGATTGTGTAGCGGTCCATATAGTTGAGAAGGTTCACATAGCAGAGTACAGCCACAGCCACATAGGCTTTTCTAGGGGAGATGTTGTTGCTTTCTGCAGAGGATAACATGCTGTCTTCAGGCTCGCTGCAAATAGAGCCATAGCGGTAGCTGCCACTCATACATGACCTCAGATTCAGCTTCTCTTTAGGCTGCACTGACTCTGTGGACTTCTCATTCTCCATAATGACCAATGGTCCCTGCTAGAGTAAGTTTACAGAGATTTAGCTCAGCCACATTACAGCAACACTACATCCTCAAAATGATTCTTCATAATAAATGATATCATGTTATATAGTGTAGAAGTGTAAATGTTCATTGACACCTCTTTTAATTACAGTATTCGGCTAATATAAGGTGCTCTCCTCATGACCCAGATATTCAAGCATTACAAGCATTCAAGCAGTACGACATTGTTAGTCATCTTAGAAAAGAGAAGAGAAGAAGTTAGATGCTCTGGGATAAGCCACATAAGCTAAAGGACATCATGCTCAAAGCTAAGGGTCAGGTATAGGGGTATAAATGCCTCCCCACCACCACCTGACAGTAAAAATCTGTCCCATCTATGTTTTCCCAGTTTACACTTTTTTTCTCCAAGGGGGTAATCCACAAAACAGGATTTCTGAGTTAGCTAGCTAACTTATGCCCAAAGTTGAGGAATGCCCCATAGCAAACTCCACTGGCTCTATTCCTAATCGATAGGCTTGACTTTGACTGAGAAATCCTGCTTTGTTAAATTTCCCCCATGTGTTTTTGCTTTGTTTTGGCCCTTTCTCCTCCCTTGTTTTCTGGTCAGTTTCCATAGTGACTGATTATCCGCAGGTGCTTTTTCTTGTACACTGCTTTGTGTTTATAAACTTTTACTTCTTCTCTTTGTGGTTGTTACCCTTGTTCTTATTTCTTTGTCATGGACATTGTATTAAACAAAACCTCACATCTGTAACCTGCTTCCTTAAGTGCCATAGCTTTCAGTGACAGAGCACTAGTGCATTTTCAAGATTGTAGCAGGAAAAGATTTAAACTTTGAGGCACTGTAAATCCCCATGAGTTGTTAGGAGTTTCATGATGTAATCAGTCATATGGTGCATTCTATTTCCCACAAGTACAGACACAACATATCGAAACAACTCACTTCACAAAATAACCCAAATTCACAAGCTTTGTTATCCCCCACTCATCACTACATCGAGTTTTTTAGAGTTATTTGAAGTTGCTTTTTTTGATCCAGAGCTGATAATCCAACCACTAGCTGACTGCAGTATTGCTCTTGTGTCTGAATGTAATCATACCCTGGCAGAATTATTTCATCATTTGGTGCAGTGGTTCCCAAAGTGGGGAGTACAGTAAGGTAAATTAATGAGATATACAGTTTTATGAAAAAGTTTGGGCACCCCTGATAATTATCAGGATTTTCCTTTATAAATCATTGGTTGTTCGTATCAGCAATTTCAGTTAAATATATTATATAGCAGATGATATTGATGAACACAGTGATATTTGAGAAGTCAATTGAAGTTTATATGATTTACAGAAAGTGTGAAATAATTATTTAAACAAATGTGAAAAACAAGGTGCATAATTTGGGCACCCCAACAGAAAAATTACATCAATATTTTGTAGGTTCTCCTTTTGCGGAAATAACAGCCCCTAAATGCTTCCTGTAGCTTCCGATAAGAGTCTGGATTCTGGTTGAAGGTATTTTGGACCATTCTTCTTTATAAAACATCTCCAGTTCAGTCAGGTTTGATGGTTTCCGAGCATGGACAGCCCACTTTAAATCACAAGTAGCAAGTGTTTGTCTTGGTATGCTGGTATGCAAGATGATGTAGGAGTTTGTAGCTGATCTGTGGGTTGACTATGACTATTTTCACCATCTCTTGCCTCTGTTTATCTCAGATTTTTCTTGGCCTGCCACTCCGGGCCTTAACTAGAACTGTGCCTGTGGTCTTCCATTTCCTCGCTAAGTTCCTCACAGTGGAAACTGACAGCTGAAATCTCTGAGATGGCTTTTTGTATCTTCCCCTAAACCATGATGTTGAGCAATCTGGTTTTCAGGTCATTTGAGAGTTGTTTTGAGGTTCCCATGTTGCCACTCTTCAGAGAAGATGCAAAGAGGAGAAAAACAATTGCAATTAGCCACCTTAACCCTTTTTTTATAATTGGATTCACCTGTATATGTAGGTCAAGGGTCAATGAACTTACAAAACAAATTTTATGTTAGAATAATTAGTGCTAAAGGTATTCAAATCAATAAAAATACAGGGGTGCCCAAATTTATGCACCTGCCTAATTTTTAAAAAAATAATTATTGCACACTTTCTGTAAATCCAATAAACTTCATTTCATTTCTCAAATATCACTGTGTTCGTCTGCTTTAGGATATATTTAACTGAAATAGCTGATCCGAACAACCAATGATTTATAAAGGAAAATCCTGAAAATGATCAGAGGTGCCCAAACTTTTTCATACCACTGTATGTTTGCTACTTGTAATAATTCCACTTTAAAAGTGATTTGTCACTTTGTTTTTCAATAAAAAGTTGCGCTTTTATATAAATTACAATATTCCCTTTAGAAACAAATTACAGACTTTTGACCATGTATGTGTATGAAAGATTTGCATTACGCATAATAAAACAGGTCACATGAAAACAGCAGTTTATTTATTGTCTTAGTTATTAGTGATATTTCTCTCAAGTTGGGTCGAGGGAAAATTTAACACAACAAATTTATAGTTTGCTGACCATATAATAATGTAGTAGTAAAGTGTTTGATCATAAGGAGCTTTTATAAGATTAAAGAAAAGTGTCTAAACGTTTAGAAAGAATAATTTATATTTAAATGTTATTTTTATATGAGCCACTAAGCAAGGTTTCAGTATCTGAAAACAAATGGTATGTTGTATCGTCTGAGCTAAACTGTCGAAAGCAGTCTTATTTGGAATAAATTCATCTCCTCAGCAATGAATGCCCGTGAAGAATAGCTTCAGGCATTCCTTTTTGATGACAGCAGTCTTGCTGCACCTTTACCAAATTTACACCATACGTATTTGATCAAACTATCCTAAAATAAGCTAATCTTGTTTGCTTGGGCACTTCACAAACTAAACATGAACATAAACATAAATTCAAAACCATTCACTTCTGCCTTGCAAATTATTTTAACCAAAGCCAGGGTTTATTTTAGGTCTATTAGCAAGAGAGAGGAAGGAACTGGACATGTGTGACTGTTATCTGATATTACACAGTGCCACTGTGGTGCTAGTCTTAAATAAAACAACTCACATAAAGGAATCCCACCTTATTTATGCCATTAGAAGCAATAGGAATAGCTTTATGTACCAGCTGTCTGCAATGTTTTGTATTAGAAGATACAGTAATAGCACATTTAATCACTGTAAATCTTATTATATAACAAGAGGAGAATTACTGAAACCAATGTATGAACAAATGAGGACACCTTACAGTACAATACAATATAATCCAAGGCCAAGTCATCTGACCAATCAGAAACCCATCTGGGTTCTTAAAGGGGAATTCACATTTTTTAGTATCTGTGCATAAACAAATGTTTACCGTGTAAATAAACGTATGAACGGTATCATCCATGTTTAAATGTCCTGTTCTACAGAAACTGACTGAGCAAGAATTGTTCACAGTTATGGTGAAAGGAACCAGGCATCCAGGCATTTTTAATACATTTATTACATGAAATGAATGAGAATATCCTGTCTGATGCAGAAGACATTAACACTGGGTAATATGGGTGCCTACATTTTTTTTTAAGTAATTTTAAGTAACTGTGTATAATAGATAAACTTATGGTACATTGCAGAGAAATCTGAGACTGTAAGATCCTCTACAATGAACAATTTCACATCAAAACACAGTGAATGACTTAATGAGGGCCTGAACTGTGCTGAAACTCTAGTGCTGTTCTAGGAACGATCTATCGCTAAGTCCCTGACCAAAACATAGTATGCATGCTGAAAGAATGTAAACCCTATAGCCTCAGGCAGTCTGCACTGTGGGAGTTCACACTGCCATAAAACAATAGTGTCATGCTGTTTCTCTGAAAAACGTTGAAATACAAAACTGATACTGAGATGGCTGCTGGCTGACAATTCAGAAACCAATGTGGAGAAGTTCCTGGGCCTGGGTACAAATGAGAAGTGGTAACAATACCATAGTTGTGGACACAATTATGTGAGATTGTTACCCTTCAGCTCACCCAGGAACACAAGAGGGCTTTGAGAAACAAGGAAGCTCATAGTTGTCTAAGTGAAATGGCGAGACAATTTCATCTTTAGATCATGGGGTGAAAAACAATGACTAGAGAAATATATCATCGATAGATTATGAATGAACCTGACTTGCCAAAGTGAATATTAAACCCAATAATTACAGAAAACTCAGATATGGACACATTGCTTATGCTGCAGTACTGCATGCAGTTATCATGCATTAAGATGTATAGAAGTGTGTCCAATCTACACAATGTGTACCTACTATCACATAGAACAACCATTAACCAGGGGCACAGAAACATATGCACACAACATCACATAGTGACTTACTCTGAGCTGGATGGAGTCCTGATATCTTCTACAATTCAATCCATGGTCTTGCTTCCACAGGTACTTTGTTAGTGGTCTCTTGTTCTGTTGTGATGCCTGCTAGCTGTGGCTGTGATTGGGCTTCCCTTAGAAAATGTCTGAAACTTTATTAAACCACCAAGATATCAAGTGAGAACAGAGCCCTGCCTCTCTCTCTCTCTCTCTCTCTCTCTCTCTCTCTCTCCCCCCCCCCCCCCCTACCCGCGCTCTCTCTTGGTTTCTCTCTCTCAGCTGGTCACACGCTTGCAAACAGTTCCTCCTTGTGACGCAATATGCACCAGAAGCAAAGCCAACTGCATTTTTTATCCTCCTCTTAGCACTCAGCTAAAGGCCATAGAGGCCTTTCACACAAGCTTTTATATTTTTCTACAAAGAACCTAGGCCTCCTCCTGTCACAACATTCATCACAAAGACTGTGGGAGAAAGTGTAACATCTAGTTGATGCTGTCACTTCTTTGAACAGTTAGTAGACAAAGCCAAACATGAGTATAATGAATTTAGTATGATTTAGTCAAAGACTAGGATTATTCTGAACTGAGATAATCTCAGGTTATGTCTGTAATTTTTCTATAAAATTAGACATATCTAAAATTGGTTGATTTTCTAAGTAAAAATGCACTTCAATTTATGCAAATGATCTTAATGAATGAAACTCAACACAAAAGTGTTCAGTGAAATTGGATGTTACATATGAGCGGAGTCCGGTAACTTTGGGGTGAGTCTAGAGAGGGATTTCTCCTCTGCAACAAATCACTCAAAATCAGTACCTGGTCCCACTAATGATCTTGTGGCTAAATGCCATTAGATCCTCACCTAAATGTTCACACATCAGGGGTGACACCAGGAGAGTAGACGCAGATACTGCAGCTTAGGAGGACAAATTCCCTACCGATACCCTTAATTTCAGAAAAAAAGATTGGATGAGCATGTGTCCACACATTTTTGCCCTTGGGATATACAGATCATATACATAGAACATACCTAAATATTAGAAGTTTACAGTTTTGTTTTATATATAAAACAACACAAATATAGCATAAAATGTACCATTCCATCCAAAGGCACAATTTCACCTCATTTTTCAATATGTTAAATACAGTGAATAAACTATAAATGTGAATAGAATATGCAGAAGTGTGTCAACAAGCATACACCATCAAAACATATCAGAGCCTGAAAACCTTTGACCTCTAGGCCAAAGGCCTCTAGTAAACAGAGTACACAAAGTCCAGCAAGGCCTTTCCCTCTGTATTTCAAAACCCATTCTTTGTGTATGTAGCCAAAGAAAAATTCTTGTAACCAAGACAAGTCATTATGTAACAGAAAATGTGGCAGAATTGGACACACTATGCTCATGGATCATTATGACCATTAACCAATATATAGTAAGCTATTTACTGTATCGTGTTGTTTAATATTTTTTATCTTTCTTTTGCATAGCCACAATTCACCATTATATATGTTGTGCTTTTATTTCCATTAATGTTTCCTCACAACAACACCCAGCATGCATTATGCAAATACATTACACAGGAGAAACCCCATCATACCAACAAAGATAGTCTTACTAAAAGAATAAGCATTAGGCTTAAAAAATGTGAAATATTCAACTACTTAGCACTACTGTTCTCCATTAGCCAGATGACAGGAAAAATGACATTTCAAAGAGCCAACCCTCAACTACCCTCCTAGGCACATCCCACCTTCCATTTACATCACCAGATACGGTCTTCAGTCTTTAAAGGAGTTACGTTTACACTAGAGGCCATAGTAGAACAATTCTAAGAGGTGATTGGGCATGTTTACAATACACATAATATATAATATATATAATTATTACTTTACCTATGTCAGAGTCTCTAAGTAAGACTTTGGGACTCAGATGTCTCCACCTAGTGGCATAGCTGAGGGCCACCCCCCTTTCATAATAACAATAAAACTGCACTTGTTTTAATGTAATTTCTTGTTATATTTAACTTTCACAGAATTAGTATAAAACATGCTGTGTTTATGGCAGCACGGAATCTAAGTATTCTGGGTTAAAGGCAGCAATGATAATAATTAAATGATTATTAAGTATGGTTTAATTGGAAAATGATGTAACAGTGGTAAACATTCCCTAATTTGTCCCTAATTACAGCACTGCTGTATCTGTTTCACTTGTAATAGTATATATGGTCTTGGCTGATAGGTGTACAGAAAGAAAATATATCCAGTATTCTTTGTTGAATGGTTTGTTGAGATTCTACAGGATTACCCTCAGTCCAGTAATTATATTGAGGTGTTGAAAAAAAATCCAACAGCACTGCTGTATCTGTTTCACTTGTAATAGTATATATGGTCTTGGCTGATAGGTGTACAGAAAGAAAATATATCCAGTTGTTTGTTGAATCTCTGTGGAGATTCTACAGGCTGTTGTGTCCATAATGAATGCACCCTAAAGCCCCACTCAGTTAAGCAGAATTACTTAGACATTTATTTAGATCATTTAGAAGTTTTTTGCAAGAGTAAAATCCCCTAATGCTTTAAATGTGTCATAGATATAGCTCTGCACTTTCACATTGATTCATACAGGCATGAATATGAAATTGGTCCCCACCTGCATTTGCACTTATCACTTTGCTTCTTGCCAACAGCTCAGAAACCCTTGCTTGCAAGTTGACAGGATTAGGTTTATGACGTACAAAATCCTGTCTGAATTTGCCCGCTTGAAACTGTCTATGCAAAACTGCAGTTTCAAAGCTGCAAAACCTGCTTAATTATTTCACCCATAAGACGACATGTGTAGTAATAAAACAAAGGTTAAAAATATACAATTTTTTTATATTTTCATGGAAAGGGGTGTTTAAAGTAGCTGAATTTAGTTCAGATGAGTGTAAACCATTTTAGACGTAGATATAAAATGCTGAAAACTTTGACTGTTTCGCGCATGCGCTCACATTTTCTCTCTCGGCTGGCTGCAGTACACATGCGCAGAGCGGATCAGAATGTTGAGTTGGAGAGAGTAGAGTGAGTGTAAACGGACGCGACGAGGTTTATTCACGGTGTTTATTTCTCCTCCTTAGTTTAGTTTTAGTGAAATACGCCAACGGTTCACAGCACACACACGACCATGACGGAGCCGCAGTCAGCGCTGCTTCTCAGGAGACAGCTGGCAGGTAAATGTAAACGGCTCTGAACAGTGGGGAACGACACGACCGAGGCTAAAAGCTAATGTTAAGCTAAAGTGAGAGCCGGTGACGGTTAGGCTCACAGCCCAGCTTCCCTTTGTTTAAGAGCTCAGAACATTTCAAAAAACGTCACGTATGAACCCAGTCAGGGCAGTGGAAATATGCCATGGGCCTTCTCGATATAACCAGGCTCATATTCGTTTCGGAAACCTTTTGACTAATATTTGTTTCAGTAGATATGTGGGCCTGTGTCAGCCGGCCGGCAGTAGGCTAACGTTTACTAGCGTAGCGTAGCTTAGCTTATCAAGTCAGCGAAGCTCCTATTGACTTACTCGCCAGGTTCTTTTTTTCAAATTTCGGTCCACCTTAAATGGTGCATAAACAACCGCACCATTTAAGGTGGAACGGGAAATTTGAGTAAGGAGCCTCAAAGCAGCTGGCTGTGTATTGACGTCTGTCATATAACGTTAACAGGTCTTTCCTTTTATTTACTCACATTGTTTGTATTTTAAAGCGTTTTTATTCACAATGTCGCCTGTCCTAGCCTTAGTCGTACGCTTTAAAACGAAAATCCACATGAGATTTTTTGTACGCGGGTTGTTGTGTGGAGCTGCTGCGGTGTGGTAATCAAATCTCTTTGTTTTTCTCAGCCCAGAGCTAGCTTAGCAGGCTAACATTAGCAGGTCTTGCTAACGAACTGATCGGGATCCAGCCAGATGGCTGTTGATCAGATAAGCTGTAAATCAGGAGCAGGCCAAATTAGGGGTAAACGATATGACACAAATATCATATCACGATATCTCAAAGTCCTGTCATCAAACAAAAACTACTAATGTGTATCTCTGTTCATCAGAATGGCATGTCTATAAGTTATTTTCAAGGCAAAAAAAAAATAAAAAATCTTATGTCCTAAATGTCTTAGATATAACTCCACAACTTTGCTTTATTCAGCATGCACTGATTTATGAATAAACATTTAGTGCCCACTCTATCTCCAGCCATCCCTATCCAGCACTTGCCTGCAGCTCGAAAGCCCCACCCTCAAGATGATGGGATTAGTTCCTTAGGTTTATGACATCAGAAACCCTAGATGAATTCACCCGTTTGGGATGTTGTTGGGATGTTGCAATTTCTAAGTAGAAACTAACAGCCAGGATCAAAAGCATGAATCTTGTTAACTGCCTGAAGATAAAATCGGTTAAAGGCAACCTAAAACCCATGTGCTGTGAAATCACAACCATAACCATTGGGCACAGTATATTTAGTGCTTAAGCCTTAACAGAAAACTGCTTATATTTTTGTTGGGCAAAATAAAAAAAATAACCTGCATTTTTTTAGAGTTAAAATTTTTCTTTTTGTTTTTTTTAATTCTTAATGCTTTTATGTTGAAAGATGATGCATGGAGGACAATTCCTTGATCAACCATGAGAGAAGTACAGTAATCTTAGTGGCCTAATACCTAAGATGTTTTCTGCAAGTTTTTATGTAGACTCACCGTGAAGTATCTCAGGAAAGTCCACCTAAAAAATATCTACCTCGCATTGGTCCTGTGGTCAAAAATTCAAAAATTGACCATTTTTGAAATAAATCATATTTAGGCTTGAGCATGTTTCAGGGTAATTATATTTATAGTTCCTTTTTTGAGGTTATATGAGTAATATTTTAAAACTTATATAGCAACATTGGTGTTGTGGTTTGTTGTTACTCAAAACTGTTCTTGTTGTGTCTTTTGCACCCCTGCTCTAATTTGTCCCACACTCAGTGATTGGGCAACCTGATCCCTGAGTGACAGCTTAGCTAGCACAAGGCAAACAGTGAGATATTTCTAGAGCTCGCCACCATTGGCCCACGGGCTCATGTGCACAGCAGCTACCAGAATTAAGCAGTGGATCAAGTTTCAAAATACATATTTTCATAATAGTGCAGAGTCTTCACTCTTATTCCAGTTTGGCCGAGAGAGTGAAGGTTGTGTAATGAAATACCTCTACCCCTTAGGGACAGTAAGAACATAATCAAGAACATGCCACTTAATTGCTGCACATATAAATGGGCAACAAGGCTGTTTTGGTTTGTTTTTCCCCAAATGTTCACAGCTGAGAGTGTGCTCCTTCTAAGCCTAAGATGACACAACTTTAGAAATGGCTGTGTATTGCCCTACAGGGCCTGGGCTCATCCCCTACATTTCCAGCGTTCCCTAGCAGATTGATTCCAGTTAGTCAATCATGTTTTGATGGCTTTGTCTTAACACCAGTGTGGTGCATGGTGCCCACCTCCTATTCTACTCTTTGCACTTAAGCACAAGAGGGAGGTAGTAAACAAAGGCTTAAACAAGTGTTTGTTTTTCACCATGTAGGTGCAGCATATGAGGGGATGATTTGGCTGTGCTATTTTAGGCCTTGAAGAGGTTAAAATTGAAAGGTTGGGCTTTATAACAGGAATACTGTATACCACCATATTTAAAAATGTAGATGTATCTCAAAATGAGGGTGGTATTTCAAAATTATATGTGATGTGTAGGGTTGTCATTATGCCACATTTATGACTTTCGATACAATACCTGCCTAAATATCTCGATACTCAATACTGAAACGATACCATGACAAAAACCTAAAACATCAGGAAAAGTAATGTACTTTCTCTACAAGCTGAGGGTGGTCAGCAAAATCGCTGGTATCTGCTTGTTAAGTGTGACGCTACTCGTTACGTTTTGCCATTTCTGGGTCCAATTGTGCCCTCCAACCCATATCATTTATAAGACTTGTTCACTGTTTGAATAAAGCTGAATGTCTCAATCAATTATGGGATCTCGGTTCAGGAGTTCAGAAAAAGGAATATATCCAACATAAAAGGAAGCAAACCTGTCTTTGGCAGCACTTTTTGCTCATTCGCAGCTCATTCTAATCTGTGAGAGCTGCCATGCGGACCAACTGGAGCAGACGAGTTGTGTCAAGGGAGCTGTGTCTCCGGGAGCAGAGAAGCAGCAGAGAGAGAGCTGTCTCGCTCGCTCACGGTCAGCCCCGGTGTTCTAACAAGTCGTGCTACCAGCGATTCTCTTCTATAAAAAGTAGTTAATATTTGTACAGAAAGTTGCAGGTTCTAGCCATGTTTTTTGTTTTTAAAATAACTCGGTAGAATGTCTGAAAAGTCACTAAAACTAGCGGCAAAATCGTTAAGTGAAGGCAAGGAGGCAAAGCGCTGCAGCAGCACACTGCCCCCCTGTAGCACTCATTGGAAATACCGCTCTTATCATATTATTCTTAAACTAGCATTACTCATTATATGGCATATTGTACTGTTTTAAATGACAGCATTGAGATACTTTTCTAATATCGGTATACTGTGCAACACTAGTGGTGTGTCAGATTTCTCTGTTGTGTTTAAGTCCAAAGAGATCATTCATGTACATTTAAAAGAACCACAGGGAGGGGGTGCTGTGGAAGCTCATTGACTGGTGACATCAGAGTCTGAAAACAGGTGGAGAAAAAACCATCCCAATAGCCTACCGCAGTTGTTAGTTTGGGTTAAACGAGAGCAGAAGGACACAGAAAAAAAGACAAAATACTCAGAAGACCCTTCACTCAAATTTGTGCTCGAAAGCTTTATCTTCTAAATGTGTGTGATATGAGCTGGTGTTTGCTTGAAAATCTTCTGCTGTGCTGTGCTAAACCACAAGTGCCTGTTAGCTGGCCAGCTATGCTTCTAAATATTGTAGATTCTTATTTTCTATTCCTCCAGCACCAGTTGCTGAAATGTGCTGTCTCCTAGAAATGGGTTTTTATCGTAAACGTGTGTCATTGTGCACTGTCGAGTTGAGCTAAACTGCACAGTGCAAAAACTCCGAAAACCCTTCACTCGACTTTGTGCTCACAGATATGAAACTCAGCACAGCCTGACAGTGCACACCCACCCCCTCCCCACGGTAATGCCATATACAGGGTTAGTGATGTCCCAGTCAAGTTTTTTTTGGCCCAATCCCAATCTGAGTCTTTTAATATTGAGTATATGCCGATAGAGTCCGAATCAAATACTTAGATTTTCTTAGTACTGTTACACAGTGCACATTTAAAGTACATTATTGTTATTCAAATCAACCCAGTGTATCTGCTTGACACTAAATATCATGCATGAAGAAAGATATTGCCTGCATCCAAGCAACTGCTTAATTTATTTTTTTTAAATAAACAAATGTTGTCTTCACAAACAGCTCATATAAATTAATATTATTTTTAATCTTAAATTAAATTATCCAATTTGATTCTAGGATGTGTTATTAAATGTTGTTTCTTCAAGACACAGTGCTAAAATAAGTTATATTTTTTCAGCACTAACCTGTTTCTCAGCTCAGCTGAAAAATCAAACCCTTGTAGGCGGGGCTGTGGTTGCATTGGCTGCAGCACTGAATGATGGACAGCTAACTCTGGCTGCTGATTGGCTTAATAAAAGTGACGACCAATGAGAAACACATTCTCTGTTTAGAAGCCAAGGAGTATCCACCTCTCCCTCTAGCTGAGGGAGAGCAGCACATTTCAAACAAATCATGGTCTTAACAGTCTCACCTCAAAAATATGGGATAAAACGTGTCCCGTATGGGTACATAAAACAACACAGCATTTAGTGTCCAAATAGATGGTTGGAGAGACTAATCACATGCCCTTGTGCACCAGCTCTGAATCTGACTTGCGGAAATGTGCATTTGTGCTAACAGTCAGAATGAAGTGTGTCCGCTATGGTGGCCAGCACAGTCAGATCATAACATCATTTTCAAAGCATGCTACAGGAGGAGGAGGGAGTGTAAGCTTGCCGCCTAGAGGAAACGGTGGATCGGACTTAAGATCGAGCTTAATAAAGCCTTTACAGATCAGTTAAATAATTCTATGATTGTCCCCAATACCGATCTTTGACATCTGGGAAATCTCGAGGGTTAATATTTTCAGATAGCATGACCGTATGAAAAATGTGGATACTGCCCATCCCTGAAAAGGACTATGAGGAGGGTCTTTAAAAAATACTATGTATTGTCTAGTTCTTGGCTGTGTTTGGTATTAAGTTGTCTTATAGAATTTTATAAAACTAACATGAAAATACAAAATGAGCTGGGTTGTTTTCTGATTCTTATGTGATTCCTTTTTTAATAAACTAATTTTAAATGTTTACTGTGAATGTTTTAGTTTGGTGCATGCCCTCTGGGCAAGATTTACATTGGCATTCCCTAGCAATGGAGTTCAAGCCAATGAACTTTTGCCTACAGGTTATTGAATAGGCACTAGGTTTGGTTTTAACTCTGTTTTGTTGTCTCAAGACAGACTGTTTGGAGAAAATTGACCAAACTCTGTTGGATATGTGATTATTCAGCAGTCATATTTGTTCCAGATATATTTGCTTCAAGACCAGAATGTTTGTGTGATTCATGGGCTTACAAAAAAATGAAACCACAGGGAGCCAGTTATTTAGTTATTTCATAAACATGTTTTGTATCGTTCAGGCCTCTTGAGATATTTTTTGCTGTTCTTCATAAGATGAGAGCACATGCAGTAGTCTGTGCCAGACTGATCCCCATAACTCCTATGGACAGCCAGGGACCACATGAGCACACAGATTTACACTCAGTGAGTCCAATCCTGTGCCACTTAAACTGGAGTGTGGCCACACACAGGAACCCGAGCTTTTTCATGCTGATCTAGAATCAGGTCTGCAGTTTCCATTAGAGGCTATGTTTAGGACTTGGATAGAGGAAAGTGGTCATAGATCAGTGCAAAAAGCAACCTCCCTCTTGTGGAGCTTCAATGCAGTCCTGAGCTTGTTGTTTTCCCTCATAGGAATAAAGCAGGGATTACTGAGATTAAATTTTGTCAGAGATCCCAAATCTCTGTAGTGTCTTTAGGCACTTTAAAACCCTGGAATTGGAGTTTATTGTTTTTATTTATTGTTTTATGTTGATTTGGGTACATTAGGTATTTTGTTTGAATCGACCCATTTTAGGTGGCTTTACTCTTGGCCTTTTTTGTTGTTTGTGTGAACAGCCACAGATCGTTCACTTTCACAGTTACGCATCACTATTAAATATCTCTTTCTCAATTTCAGAACTGAATAAAAACCCAGTGGAAGGGTTCTCTGCAGGACTCATAGATGACAATGACCTCTACAGATGGGAAGTGCTAATAATTGGTCCTCCTGATACACTTTAGTAAGTATATTCATGTCTGTTAACTAAATCTTTACTGTATTAAATTGAAGAGGCTGGACAGAATATAGAATGGAGTACCTTCTTATTTTCATTTCAAGGAGTAGTGACGCACCAAAATGAAAATGCATGACTAAAACCAAATTGCAAGTCATGTTATACACAAAAATACATTTGGACAAAAGCTAAATGAGAGGGAAAAAACAAAAAAAAACTAATTATTGTGCGCCTCAAAACCCGACTTCTTCAATAGCAGATAAATGACTATTTGTTATAGTTCTTGAAAGCTTTGGCTCTGATCACAATTTGTAATTTTATTGCTGGGTTCCTGCCATAAAAAGATATACTATTTTCACACAAGCCTTTGTGCTGCTTTTTTAAAAATGTGCCGCTGCATCCACACTGTATACTAATGAAATTTTTACTCTAACCGTTTGTTTTCTAACTCTGATGTCTTCCTTCTCTCTCTCTCTCTCTCTCTCTCTCTCTCTCTCTCTCTCTCTCTCTTACCCCCGCTGTCTTACACACACAAGATGTTGGCTGCTTGCACCCCCACAGCACAATTTTTCTTACCTAGATAGAGTCCAAGGAAAATGAGTCCAATGAAATATTGAGAAAACCCTTATATGCCCTTTCTCTGTGTAGGCTACAATATAAGCTTGTATTAAAAATTGAGTGTTAAAAATCAGTGTTACTGGATTGCATGGTAGTGTAAGATCCTTTATGGACTCTCAAATTTTCAAACAAACGTAATGACAATATTTTTATTTATTCAGAGTGCTGTGTGATATTCTTTTCATGCCAACATATGTTCATATAGAATGATGTTATGCAGGATTGTCAGTGGGCAGTACAGGAAAACAGCACATTTGTGTCTGAAAATCAAGTTATTCTTGATTGGTTTTGCTTGAGGTAATTTTTGACTCTGGGGTTTCCATGCTAACTCAACATGTGTTGTTTCTACAGTGAAGGTGGAGTGTTTAAAGCCCATCTCACGTTTCCCAAAGACTATCCTCTCAGGCCCCCCAAAATGAAATTCATCACAGAGATATGGCACCCAAATGGTAAGAACAGTTTCAACATCTGTTTCAAAAGAGTTCTCTGTTCCTTTAGTCCAGTGTGTTATGTCGTTACCACCTATACTGCATCCTGCATAGAGAGACAGGAAATGCCATTGATGGTAATGACATGTGAGTGTGCAAGATTTTAAGTTATATAGTGTGCACTAAACTTGAACACTTACAATGAGTGAATAGTAAAATAAATATATATAAATTTGTTTTCTGTAGTATTGCAGATCAGTTGTTTAGTTAAGTCATCAGAATGACTGCTTCACACATGGGTTCAGTGTCTTATTTTAAATGGACTACAGGTTCTCAGCAAGGTTAAAGTTAAGGACAAGTCTGCATTTGTATTAGTAACACTACCATGCCAGTTCTCACTGGCAAGTTTATAAGTTACATTAACCTGTCTGACTTAAACTAATCATAGATTTAGCTGTACACATAACTAAACTTTTTTACAAAAAATTTTCAATGAAGATGACATTCAGTATGGGAGTGTTCAGATTTGTCAATGTTGGTTAAATTAAAACGAACTTGCTCTGTTACTGCGGTTTGTTTCCCTTTCAAAAAAATGATCGGACCGAGACTGCCTGAGCAGGACGGTCTCGGTTTATTTCTAAACAAGCTCTGGTTTGATTGTAAAAGTGTCAGTGTGAACTTGAACCAAACCAGGATTAAAATGTAACAATATAACATTTACTTGTTTGGTCCAGACCAAGGGAACTGAACTACAAGTCTGAACACACCCTAAGTATCATGTTATTTAACCCTTATTTGTTAATCTATTCTATAAAAAATGGTCTCTCTCTATATTTTCCTCACAGTGAATTAGTCTGCCCTTTCTAATTTTCTGCTTATGGTCTTGTTTCCAGTTGACAAGAACGGTGACGTATGTATTTCTATTTTGCACGAGCCGGGGGAGGACAAGTATGGCTACGAAAAGCCGGAGGAACGTTGGCTCCCCATCCACACTGTGGAGACCATCATGATTAGTGTCATCTCTATGCTGGCTGATCCCAATGGAGACTCCCCTGCCAACGTAGATGCAGCAGTAAGTTGTTAATAGAATTTTAGGCCCTGGATCTCTCTAGAAATATCTCCTAAGAACAGAGTTAGATTTCACAAATCCCATGAACAGATTAGGGGCACAGAGCACACGCTCTGTTAAAATGATGGCCATATGCCCTTACTGTCGTAATTTGGCTGTAAGTTCATTTTGCGAGCTAAATAGAAAAGCAAGAATATTTCTGGTGAGAGAATTTAGGGTAAACAGGTGTCATTATGCACATCAAATAATGTCAGTGTGGCAACACATGTCTGTGTGTAAAAATAATGTCTCTTGCTCCTTAGCATGAGTGTAAGCAATGTCAAAGCTGATGGAAAAGAGCCTTCTAACCAAACAAACAACCAAGCCCTGGGAAGATTATTTTAAAAAACTTGTGGTGCTGTCTCCTCTCATAGCTGATGAATCTGATGAGTTGTCATAGAGAGAGAGAGAGCACTCAGTCAGCATACAAGCAGATTTGTGAGAGGCACCATACCAGCCTGAGCTAACGTTAAAGAGGCTAACAGCCAATTACACCCACAGCATTACACTAAACTAAACATGATGAATTGTTTGTTTGGAAAGAACATGTTGGTGGTCTTCTTAAAGAATTGTGTATTTGGGGATTTATATCTGAATTCTATTTATATTCCCTATGCAAATTAGGTGGTTGTTGATATTCATATTATATATATTGAATAATAATTGTATTTGGGCTTTAATGCATTTAAATGCAGATACGTGTTGTCCCTGTCTACAGAGAAAAACATTCTAAAGAGAAAAATTAAGAGATGAAGAGAAAGTTTAGCTCAAGGTGAAAGGTTTTTAACTCAAAAGGAACATCTATTTTGTGGGGTAACACACAATAATATGTCCATATTACTAGGGATGCACTGATTCAGAATTTTTTGAGTCAATATGATAACTGATAATTAGCACCTTGTTGTAGCCGATACTGATATAAATAACCGATAGTTGTATTTTTCTGTAATTAAAGCAAATTCACATTGGATTAAAACAAAACTAATACTTTTTATCATAGGTTGTCATAGGACAAGCCTTTTCTTCAGTATTTGTACATTTCTGTAATTTTACATTTTATCTTTTAAGTATTTTAGATTTAGTTTATAATATAGTTTAATTTATAAGTTAATTTATATTTTTATCAAAGATTTACTGTTGGTTCCGCATGAATGGTTTCTAGAGGGGAGCAATTTAGTGCAGCGGATTTGTTTTGGAGAGAGCGGCATAAATCAGCTCTGCATGAGTGAGGGGGAGATTGTTTGTAATCATTTATCATCATGTTTCAGTAATAAATTCAGATGCTGAATGACTATCTATTCATGTGTTTTGTATAAGAAGGGCTGCTGCACTGTGGTGACTGAGAGTATCTAACGTTTACTCATTTACTGACACTGGGGCTTCATAAACACATTAGACTGGTTTCCAGTGTACAAACAGACTGGGCAGCTAGTAAATGGTGAGGACATATCATCTGACTTTTATAAAGTATTTTTTGACTACAATATGAACATTGCCTTAAATCGAGTGAATGTAAATAAATTGAGCTGTGAAATGGTATTTCGTGTTTTTGATGTTATTGTTCATTTATGATAACTACTGGCACAATGTAGAAAGCAATTATGTCCAAATATTGTAGAAATAAACAATTTTGGAAAGTATCTCAAGGATTTCTCCTTGAGGGGCAGCGATATGAAAATAAAATTTTGTTTTCCACAATTTGCAGACTTGTGATTGGCCGTTTGTGTGTCAGTCGTATTCCGTTTCCTGTAGTAGTAGTGAGTTCTTGGCCACTTTAAGTGGTGATAGGTACCAGACTCTGGTAGTCTGGCATTGGGGACTAGTTAGACTGGAGCTATTTAGATTGTTTACTATAATAAGCAAAGAACATTTTTAGTCAGAAGATTGTAATTACAGTACTGCAGCTAGCTCTGTCCAAATGTGTATGTATATTTCTGTGTTTTAAAATCATGCTTTCAGATTCCGCTCCAATTGTTGACAAGAGTACAGAAGTGAGCATATGTGGCTTCATTGTGTGGAAGCAAACTACTCTTATTTCATACCAAAGAGGTAGAAAATATTATTCAGCTACATCCTTCACCACAAGCAAACTTGTGTCCAGTAGCTATAAAAAGCATCCACTCATATTTAGGTGATCATAGGTTATGTTTACAAAACGACAGCACTCGAAATTGACTGAGAATAGTACCTAGGGGTTTTATATATTTGTTTATTCATTCCCTCTTTGTCCCCCAAGCTAGTTTCTTATACAGTATTTCTTCAGTGTACTACACTGTCACAGCAACAATATCCTAGCTACCTGATTTAGTAATTAGTCAAAATAAAATATCTCACACTCTGACTTACTATTGAATCTTTTCAATTTATGGAGCTCTCACCACTTTTTAAAGGTCAATCCAGTGTAAATCTTGGTTTATCAGTTATGTAAAGACATGTGGCATAGTCAGAAACCTCCTGTAAAGTAGTGCCCTGTGTGTTTGGAATGCCCTTATGAGGCTTTGCAGGGATGGTCCCATCTACTCACCAATACCATTTATTTTAATGTTTTTCCCTCTTTACAATCAGGAATACTGCTCTGAGGAAAAATATTACAGAATGCAGCTTTAAAATAGTAGCTTTTGTGTGGATTGTGATTAAAATATATGATGAATTGTCATTTGTACAAATGAATTTTTGTTTTTTCCTATTTTAGAAAGAATGGAGGGAAGACAGACATGGTGAATTCAAAAGGAAAGTTGCCCGTTGTGTACGAAAGAGCCAAGAGACTGCCTTTGAGTGATGTTCATCCAGCAGCTTGTAGCTTCACAATTTTCAGGGTGAGTAGTCGATTTTAACCATAAAACCATTTTATAGCCAGGGTCAAATGCCAGTAGTCAGTTTGCATGTGTATTGTGGGCACTGCAGTGATTGTGTTGAACCCTGACCTGTTTTAACAGGTTCAGAGATGTTGGTTTATAATGCAGTACAATAGTCACATTTTCAATGGTAACATCAAATTCACAGCCTGTAAATTATTTATGAAAGACCTTTTGTTTTGTTTTGAAAGATACAATGTTCAAACCTCTGAATGCATTCTTAAAAAGCATATTCAGTCATTGTATAAAAAAACTTCAAAACAAGGCCAGTGTGACCTCTAAATATAATTAGAATTGTATTTTTCTCCCACACACAGCTACAGCCCTAATTTAGCCCTACAGACCTAATTTTTGTGCTATATTTAGCTTGTGCTTTTTAGAATGAACTGATTTAATGTAAATCAAATGTAAAAATTGTGGTGGAAATCACCCTTTTACAAATAATGTGTCTCAACTTTCAACTAGTGACTTGTTTAAGTTTAAAAAAATAGAACATTTTCTATTGCATTAGATTTTTTTTACCATTTGTAAAATGGTCTTATTTTCTGTGTGAAAAAGACATGGCTAATATCAATATTTATGGTTTTTTTTGTGTGTCTTATGTTCTGATGTTCTGGTTTACATTCAAAATGTTAAATGTGCAAGAGCAAGGTACAAACTTTACAACTCCTGAATCTCCAGAATACATCGTAAATACTTAAATGCAGTGTCACATGCAGCTGAAGTGATCTGAGTCAGTGAGGAATTTACATTATTTTTACATATTGCTTTATTTAGTAATATTTAAGACTAAATGAATATTCTCTGCCAGTTTCCTTCCATAGCCCAATAATATTTTTGTTGAGACAACACCAACTTACCTGTTATTACGAATCATTTTCCAGTTGAATCAAAGAAGTGGACTTCACAGAATTAGCATTCATTTCTAGTGTTATACTTGTACATTTTGGAGGTCTGATCTGAAAATTCTTGTCTTCACAGGTCTCCAGCTGAGAAACAACATGGCACTGTTTTCCTGCACTCTACCAACCTATTGCCGGACTCTTCTTGATTGAACTTTGGCAGTAACAAGCTGGCATTTGTAGGCTGCAATAGAACAATAACAGCTCGTACAGATACGGACAGAACACGCCAAGCAAGTGCCAACATCAAAAACGGGGGAAAAACAAACAAACAGAAAAGAGACAACCATAACATATTAAGCATTTTTACGCAAATCTATGAACTGATACAACTTTCAGGAAAAAATTGTAAAGACCTGTAAATAGCAGACATAAAAACCGGATAATATATGAAAACTGTTCCTATCCATCCAGCAAGACATTTAGTACCAAATAAATAGTGCTTTCTGTAGTTAGAATCCTGTAAAGATCTTTAAGAATATAGTTAATTTCCCTTCCCTCCCCACCAGCAGCTTCTTATCTAGTGTGCATCAGTTTGGTGACAGGTCACATTGAGAGACAAGATTTGTAGATGGAAAAAGAGGTGAGAATTTTCCCTCCTCTTAGATTCCCATTGGCTAAGATTAACAAAAATGGGGGTTTTATTCATCAACAGCTTCTGAGGAGTGGTGCAAGGGGGGGTCGGGGGGATCGTTGGCGCTATTGTTGTCAGAAGTCATTATAGCATGCATGTCATGTTGGACACCTTTTCACAGAGGGACATTTTGTGGTAAAACTCCTATAAAGCACGGTAAAAGATGGATTTTTTTTTTCTTCCTCAAGTCGAATAGGTGTCATGAGCATATTTCATTGGTTTGGTTTTAACTTGGGGCTTGTGGTGGGTCAGAGAATGTCCTTGCTTTCGGCTCTAGAGGAACACGAGGATCTGCTCGACTTGCGGTGAGTTTTCAAAGATGAGAGGTGACGAAGAAGCCCATCACTCACATGGTAAACCTGCATGCTTGAGCTCATAGGTTTTTAATTTGTCTTTCTTTTCAAAAGTGCCTCCAATTGAAAATGCTTGGCTTGTTGCACCTCCTGCGTCGAATCGGGAGCTAAAAGGGTGAGGCGTCAAGAGATTGCTCTGCACCCCTTCAAGCTTGTGTGGATGTGTGAATTTTCTTTTATAACCCTTTGTACCAGCATTATGAATTATTAAAGATATTGATATGGATAATTTGGTGTAGCAATAACACCCTCCTTTGCTCCACCTGAGTGTGTAGTGCATCCTGTTTCTCCCTTGAAAGTGATAAATTTCAATATTCAGATCAAATTTAGGAACGGTAAACCTTTTTTTAATCATAAATTTCAACCATCATTTGAGCAATTTTTTTTGGTCGTGTCTTTGATAGGATTTGTTAAGCATGCTTTAACTGTAGGTTTCTCACAAGCAGCTCTCTCTCTCTGTCTCTCTCTGTCTGTCTCTCTGTCTCTGAGTGAGGGAGAGCGAGAGTGAATTTTGAACATTTGAATCACAGAATGAGTGAATGTGAGTGTGCGATTGGCTATACATCTACTCCCCACAATTCTTTATACCAGTTTAATTTTATTCTGGCTCTGACGGACTACTGCAGTTTCTCTTGCCTAATGTACAAAGACAAAATACTGATGTATATTTTTCATGTTATGGAAATTGTCACCTTCTCTAGTGAGTTCTTCTAAAATATAATTTTTTTCCAATACTTGTTTGGGTGTGTTGTCTTACTGCTTCACTAAAGGATTCATAAATGACTTGTATGAAATATAGCAAATGATGCTAATCATAAATGTGATTAGAAGGGGTGTAAGGGATTGTTAACAAGTGTTTTGTTGTGTTCATGCTATGCACATGTTTACTGTTGTATTACGTAAATGTTAAGCCAAATGCCAAACGTTTAAAATCTCTACATTTGTCTACACAATTGGTTTAATCTCTGAAAAATTAAATAGAGCCATTCATATATTGTCTGTAACCGCTTATCCAGTTCAGGGTCACAGTGGGATCCAGAGCCTACCTGGAATCAGTGGGTGCAAGGCTAGAGCCATTCAGACTGGTTTAATATGGAATGGTTCATTCTAGGGGGGGAAAAAAGCTACCTGGATTTCCATCTAGTCAAGACCATTTTTAATACAGTGTTGTGCGTGTGCCTCTGCTACTTGCTTAGACGTCTTAAAATGTTTTAGGCCAAAACATTCTCTCCAGTTTATTATGTAACAATGTGTCCTGCATTGGGAGTTGCTTCTAAGAGGCATGGATCGTGCCTGGTCAATGTACCTACTGTTCAGATTCAACATGTTGTACTGGATTTCAATGAAATTGGATTAGTTTTTTAAAAGTCACTAGGTAGTATATTTACCTTACAATTACAGCTTCAAAATCAATGCTTCACTGTCCCGTAATGAGGAGAACAGAGCCTCCGTTGTTGTTGCTCAAAGCTCAGCACAGCAGAATCTGCACTATGTAACTGTTTGGGGAAACACCCCCTCCCCCTTGATTTCAGGACAATGCTGTAAAAGTGAATTACACTCCAGAGGCAAACAAAAAATTGCCCAAATCTTACCCAGTGTTCATTTTAATTATGCTGAATGTTTGACACGGTTTTTCTTGTTACTTTTTACTGTTCTTTTGTTCACATGACAGCTGTATGTAAAACCTGCCTAATTATCAGTATGTTATATCTCAGATACATTCAAAGAGAACTTACCATAGTCAAGAGCTTTTAAATGTTTGATAATTCTCTGCCTCATAGGAAAGAAATGGAATGAATGGTTACTGATGAATTATGCATCTCACATTTTTCATAGTTCTAATAGTTACACCCTGTGTGCATTTTATTCTATGGAGTACCATGTGGGTCAATCAAAACCTATTAAACAATAGTTAAACGGCATTTTATTTGACTTAAGATGGGCCATAATAGAGATTTGACTTTTGTCATATAAGTAAACTGTTAAGCTCTAGAAGTCATGCAGAGCTTTTTGATGTGAAGCAGGCTTGAGACTGAAAGGTTGCAGGTTTGCTCCCCTTGATCGACAGAAAAATTGGGGTCAGTGGGAGTGAAGGAACATCAGTGTCCTCCTCCCTCCACATCCACGATGAGGTACTCTTCAGCAAGACACCTAACCCCCTACTGCTCCCTAGGCACTGGAGATATCTGCCCGACGCCTATAGATATTTTTCTAGATGCTTTAAGGTTTCGTTTCTGCTTTGATTTCAGACTAAAATATCTATATTTGTATGGAAGGCATTGTGACACCCTAGTTCTACCACTGTAAAGAAGAGAAGTCAATAGATATTTCTCATCTGCAACATTTCATATCAAAGCAATGTATTACTCTACATCTCGAGCATTTAATTACTTAGAAATATTGTGGAGGATTTCAGAGGTGGCCATTTAATTTAAACAAGACAGCTTGCTTGCTCATGAACATGCCTCATTTTTTATGTCTAAATGGTTAAATTAAACATGATGAAACTTGTTTGTTGTGTTTCTTGAAATTGCCCTCTCTGGAAGCCAAACCTATGCAAGCAGCAAACATGTTGACCAGAGTTTGAGAACACCTACTCAGTTTCTTATTTTGATAAGCCCTGACTTTCTGTTTCTGATGCTAATATAATTGGATAAAAAACATTACGCATATGCTCAGCTCTAATCTGTTGGAGTAACACAAAATAAATTGCTACATTGATTATAGAAAAACAGAAGCAAACAATCTGTTTTTTCGTTTATCTTTCTTGATATGTCCATATGGTATTTGTTTGACCATATGCTTGAATGAAATGAGCTGTCAGTGTCTGAGCACATTCCAGCTTTGAAACTGCAGGGTTACAAAGACTCAAATGAGCAAATTAAGGCTTTCTTACCTAATAAACATAAGGAAGCAATCCCACCAATTTGTGCGACTTGTAAGTGGAGATAGAGATGGGGACTAATTGCATATTGTTACTGTCCAAAGAAAAACACATCTCCAAAACAGTGACTTTACAGGAGGAGGGAAAATAAAACCTTAATTAACTAAAGCAAACATTTTTTTTTCTGGAAATAACACTTCATTTTGATGAACAAAGATTACTTTGTAAAGGTTTATCTAGTGACCGGATGGGGACTAAATGAAAACTAATGCAGAGGAATGAAGACAGCATATGGTCTTCAATAAATAAATAAATACATTTTATAGTATAGTTTATGTATCTGTAAGAATTAAATGTGCCAGTGCGCAAGTTTAGCTCCACCCATTCACACTGAGGTGTTTCATGTTGCTTTTAGGTCAGGTACAGTGTAACCAGTCTGAACAGAGGTCATTTGCATATGTCAGTCTTTACATTCTTAAATCACCCTCTTTATTCCTCAAAATGAGAGTTTGGAAAATGTGTTATGTATCTAAAAAATTAAATATGTATTTAAAGGAGCTATGGCTGATTTTTCTGTCTTACTTCACACAAACAGAGGGGCCAAGACATTAAATACAGAAACATCTGCTGCTTATGGGCTTTAACGTTTAAGTGGAATTTGAATTAAGTGCTTACAACTTTCAAAAATCTGTTTAAATAATATATATGCTAATTTGTTTATTCTCCGCCCTTAGCCGTCCTCCTGTTCTGTGCGCGTTCTCGCGAGAGCGCGCGACCAGCCACGGATCCAACATGGCGGAAGGTATGAAAATCATTTCTTGCTTATTTTCACGCCCTTTCTGTTTTAGATGTGGAGATAATTCCCTATCGGCACAACGGCAAGGCGTGTCTGTAAATCTATTATCTAACGGCAGTGAGGCAAATGAGAAATAAGCGTATTGACGCTGTGACTCCGTTAATATGGCGCTTTATTATTAACGGTAATTCGTGTCGAGCTGACAGTAACATTACTAAGAGGGAGAGAGGTGGGCTGGGCGGTGGTTGGAGCAATGAAAAACGCCGGTTACTGTGTCTAAATTAAAACGCAGAATAGAACCATACTTCAGTATTTTTGCGACGTGAGATATTTATGTTTTTTGGTTCATGCTGTGGAGCATTGGTAGCTCTAACGCTGTGAATCAGCTGTTGAGCTGTTGAGTTTAGTGGAGCCTCGTAACCGACCGTCCCAACCGACCCCCTTGAAGATCAAGGTTTTTACATTAAACATGTCAATTTGGTGTTTTTATAAACTGGAAGACGTATCTTGAGCGAAAAATGCGGTCGGTGTGATGGCTGAGAATTTCTGCCTTGAATCTGCCGTGTTTTTAAGACACTTCCAAACAGGCAGAATCAGACAGACAGGGATTTTTTCATGTCATTAACGTAAGGAACCAGTCTCATCAATTTTCAGCTTAGGCAGATTGGTGGACAGGTGTGTGGAGACGGAGGCAAGGATTGTGTATTCAGACTTGTGTGCATAGAATGAAGGCAAAGACATAGTGTTACATTGTTCCCCTCCAGTCTCCGATCACCCCAAACAACACAGCCACTGTTGCCTGAAAATGCACCCTTAAGTGAAAATCAAGTTTTCATCTTGTTAACTTGTTAAAAGATGTATCATGAACATGTATGCATTATAATTGCAGTGTTTCCAAAGCCAGTCTTAGACAGGAGAATTCAAACAGTCAACCAATTGTAAACCTAACCTAATTGTGTGAAGCCACTTGGAGTGCATTAGGATTTTTTTTCCTTCTTAGGAACAATTTCTAATTGTCATTTTGATAAACAGAGATGTGTTCTTAGAGATTTTGTCAATGACCAGAAGGGGACTTTAAAATTGGTTACAGTTAGATGTGATTATTGTGAAAATATTTCATGCTTATGGTGATTAATAGTATACATTTCTGAGCATATTGTGTATATTGGTACTTAAAGCACCACTGATCAAATCTATACTTCATTAACTGTAGACTCGTTCCCTTGGCACAGGTGTGTGTGAAAACCTCAATAAAATTCATAGTATAAAGTATATAAACATGTACCGATGCCTACAATACACCTACTGCTTTTTATGTTCTGTTTAAATTGACCAGTGATGCTTCAGTTTAATTCACAAGATTCTTCTTGTGAGTCTTTGTAGGTTTATGTTAATCATGGCAAATGTTATGTTCATAGTGGCAAAGTTATAACAGTAGATTTATCTTAGCAAATTTTGCCATACATGACAAGAGATCTGATAAATACTACTAACAACAGGCTGCCACAATAGATAAGGCAAAACTCTGCCTATGTTGCAATACACAAAAAACAGTCTGTTAAGTGGTTAAGCCACAATGTGATATATTATTTTGCTCTCCTCTGGTCCAGTCTCGGTCATTTCTATCTTGAATGAACATGATGAGTAAAACATGGTTTTACCATAAATACCATACCATATTTTTAAACCTTGTTCTGTTCGTATGAATTTGATCAGCACTTTTGATGTTAAGGTTATAGTTTTCAATCTCTCTACTCAGATTTTCTCCCCTTTGTCTGTTGTTCAGAATCAGTTCTTTTTAAAGTGTGTTGATTGCATGTTCAGGTTATTGTGCCTTTCACATGCTATTGTGCCTTTTAAAGTGCTTTATGGTGCCTATTGACCTCCCAAGAAACATATCTGCTGACACTATTGCTTGCTGCTTAGAAGTAAGCTGCCCTAATAAAGTACAACAGGCCTGTCGTTGGTTTTTACACAGAGTTTTAATGGATTACCAGAACTAGTTGGGGGTCTATTACACTGTAATTAAGCTTAAAGAAAGTAATAGTGTATTGTGTTGTGATTTTGCCTAATGCTGAGCTTTGTGTTGTTAGGTTTGGAGCATTCTTTATGTTCCCAAGACCATGTCAGGTGGTTAGGAGTAACTTTGTGAACCAATCAGCCTAAGCTTTTTCAATCCCTCAGTGAAGACAGGGCAAAGGCAAAGTGTTTCCTCAGCATTCTGTGGAATGCCACACACACACAGGCGGGTGAACTGACATTAAAAAGGAAGGAAGCAAAACTTGCAGATTTGGCATTAAGCAGTCCAATCCCTGGTCTTCTCGCTCGAGGGAAGTAATCATTTTCAGAAAGTGTTTCGCCACTCATTGCAAGAGAATTACATACAATTCCTGAAAAACAAAATTGGCCCTAAGCGTTTTAAGGGATATTGTTAGTACATGTACCACCCTGTTTTAACTGAATTTGATATCATAGCAGCTGCAAAGTACAAATCGGTCATCTTTTACTAGATTCTTCTGAGATTAGACAGGAAATGGAAAGTAAGTTAGCAAATGGAAAAAGAGTGTTTCAAAAAATCAAAAATGTAAAAAATAAATATAAACTGAAATTAGGGATTGTCCAGTTGTGAAGTTAGTAGACCACCAAAGATGTCCCCATCAAGAAAAAAAAACATTACTTTTCACTAACGGTCATCAGAGATTTCATCCATGAGAGATCAGAGAAAGTTGACCCCTGCTGTTTCTGTCCATCCTTCCACTGTGAGAAGACAGCTCAAAGTTCTCAGCTTGAAAAATGATGAATATAATCAAATGAATTAAATAATGGGTGCCCTATGAATTGCTCGGTATGCTGTAACTCCATTATGTTAGCCACATAATTATCCAATCAGACCAAAGTAAACGGACATTCTTCTTGGACTTCTTGGATTTTTTTTTTTTTTTTTATTGATGATTTGACCTCAAATGTCACCAGAGTGTAGCATAAAGCAGTAGTTATCACTGTGCCACATTTTAACTTTGCTTTTGTTTGTTTTAAATTCCAGTTTCAAGAACAAAATTAAAGTTACAAACTTAGATGCCAAACATATCTTAGCTGACAGCTACATATGATGTATTAGATGGGGTAGATTATGTAATTTTCCTTTTTGCCAAACGGGGCTTAAAGTTCCTAGCTTTGTGGGAAATCCAGCTTTGTGAAATCCACCCTTGGAGCCCAAGGTGTGTACTGTTTGTATAATTTGTCTCAGTTATGTTTTGGAGATCTTATCACCCCCAACATTACGGCATCACCTTAGCTCCTCTGGAAGGTTGTGGTGCCGCCTTATGAAGTACTTTCCACCCAGTCTGCTATATCAGTACTTTGGAATTTGTACTCCTTTTGTTATTTAGGATTTATTTCTTATTTTCTTTATGGAATTCCTCTCACTAGCACACATTTCTCATGTTTTTCCTCCTTACTCCTGCTTTTATACCTGTTCATCATTTACATTTTAGCCATCCTGTTTCATGAAAATTAAATCTTTCTCTTCCCCTATCATTCTGCTTTGCAGAGGAGGTGCAGAAGCTGCAGAAGCACCTGTCCCTGCTTCGGCAGGAGTACGTGAAGATGCAGCAGAAGCTGGTGGAGACGGAGAGAAAGTGCTCTATGCTGGCCGCTCAAGTTTCTGGCCACAGCTCCTCCTCCCAGCCCAGTGATTCCTTCATTAGTCGCCTGATGGCCATTGTGGCTGACCTCTTCCAGCAGGATCAATATAGGTTTGTGCAGAAATTTGAAGTCATAAGATATAAGATGTAGACGAAATATTAAATTGCTCATTGTTTGATTAGTGCACTATTTGTGTTGTAGAAATGAGCAATGTAGCAAAAGTGTAAAAATGCAAAAGATGAATATTTTTAAGATTGAAGTCTAACAGTGTTTTGTATTTATAGGTTTGTGAACAAGTTTGAACGTACAGTACATGGCAGTAATGTACTTGCACGTTTAAAAAATAACATAAATTGAAAAATCACTGTAATGATATTTTGGGGTCATGCAGTGTTATAAGAAACAGGACAAAATATTTCATTTATAATTCAAATCACTGCGCTTATGAACCAGCTATGTAAAGCTATTTAATTATTAAAGGCTCCCTCTTGGGGATAATTTTGATCCTGCTAAATAGGAGTGAGTGAGGTGTAGCATACCCGGCTACTCTCCAGCCCTGCTTCTGTGCAGTTTTAATTTGTAATTCAACATGTCTGGTTTTTGTTTGTGCTCTATACCAGTCAAAATTAAATTCAGTTTTTTTGTTAAGCATATATGAAATAGCTTCATACTTTTCCCTTGTGTGGAGTGACTTATATAAGAAGAATAGAGAGCTAGCTAATCTGTGAGGTGAAGACAAATAAGTGTATGGACACAGATCTAGGCTAAATAAGGTTAACTTTTTTTGGAAAGTGTGAGTGACTGTGTGCTGCATTCTACATGGCAGATATTTAAAAAATGCTCCTGATGTGTTTGACACATTTATTTTTGCTTTAATCCCTGTGGGGAAGAAGGTTTTGATGTTTATGTCCAAGCTGTTTTGGCTAATCAGATCAGTGAAGCCATGAAGTGTCACCCCAGATAGGACCTCGGCTTTCGGATTTGATGCAAAAACAGCTTAAGACGAACATTGCAGTGTGCACTTGGGCTGCAGCTAAGAATTATTTCTAATCAGTATAAATGATCTATCCAACATTGCACAGAATGTTTGAGCTATGACTTTGACGACTTCTCACTTTGCACTGTCTCAGCACCACCATCATTCAAAAATGTGTTAGTATGACAGATCATATTGTCTTTCATGGTGCAGCAAAGCAATACTATCTTAATTTGATCTATGACTTAATGTGATATTGCGTTTCAGCTGTATCAGCATTTTTAACAGTACATTTCATAGTAATTTATAACAAGTCATTTTGTTTTAAGCACCTTTTGTCAGTCAACCTTATCAAAAGTAAACTGACTTGACTAACTTTTTTAGCCATACCTCTGTGAGTCTGAATCTCTGAAGGATAGTTTAAGCAGTAGCTCTGTGTTGCAGTGACCTGAAGGTGAAAATCGGAGAGCAGAAGCTGAGTGCACATAAGTTTGTGCTGGCAGCCCGCAGTGACAGCTGGAGTCTGGCCAGCCTGGCTTCCACCTCCGAGCTAGACCTGTCAGGTGAGGGAAAAATTTAGCCTTTCTGCTGTACTGCCCCTGGACATAAGAAGGTCCTTATCATGAATTAAACTGTACCAAAAAATTTCTTCCTCATTGTTTAAGGCATTACACCTGATAAAACCAATAGCAATAATCAATTATTCGAATTTTTGCATGACATTGTATATATGAAATGCGTTCATTTTAAGACAGGTTGATTTTAAATAGACATGGCTCAGCTCACTCATCTCTAGAGTGACCTACAGTGATGGGTAATGTGTATTTTGTGTTATGGACCTGCATATTATTCATTGTTTCTGCATCAAAAAATTAAAATTAATCAATAATTTACTGTATAAAATTTAAATACATTCTCAATTTTTGAATTATAAATATAACAACGCTTTGTCTAAACACAAATGCATGTTCCTTTCCTGTTTTCACTGCTTGGTAGCTGTGCTCTGCCTGTGTACTGGGGGCAACTATGGAATATAGGTCAAGAAAAATCAAGGGAATCAGATTGGAAATGAGCTTTCATTGAACCGTTCATATATAGCATGGCTGTTTTTGCTTTATTTGAGTATTTTCTGTGAAAAGTCTCTGTACCTCCCCCCCCCCCCACTGCTCTTCATCTTCTACAATCATGGCATGGTGCGCAGAAGCCAAGCCAGAAGTTGCCATGGCGATGCTGCGCTGGGCATACACTGATGAGCTGGAGTTGAGCGAAGACGACACTTTCCTCATCGACCTAATGAAGCTGGCCAACCGCTTCCAGCTCCACCTTCTGCGGGAGAGGTGGGCAAACTTCTCTGCATGGGGGTTGTAGTATGAATGGGTAGATGATTCATAGGTTGCAGGTTGTAGCTTTTTGTCTGTCTTATAGCCTATGGGTGTTATGACCCATAGGTATTCTATTAACTTCTGCAGGTGCCAGTATTATTTTAAATATTTCAATTGCTGTATAAATGTATCAGTAGAACCAGTATTTTTCATTTATATTTCAGTTTTTGAATTCTTATGGCACAGCCAAATATAAAATTCTGGTTAGGATAACATTACAAATATATGTGTGTGTGTATATATAACTTATGGTGTCTTTATAACAAGGTTGTAGCTCTTCAATCACAGGCAGTCAGCTCATGAACACAGCCAGATATTTTTATTGGTCAGAACACACATTCCTAATGGGCATATATTAGGCCTGTCACAATAGCCGTATCTTGTGGTTGATATATTGTCCCAGAAATAAGTGCGATAAACAAAATTATTGTAATTGTAAAGCCATTTATTACACCAAGAGGAAGATAATTATCATGCTATTATGTAATTACATATAACTGAACTTTAATTTATACAACAGATAGTTCCGGTCCTAAAATCTGATTGACTGAGCCACGTTCAAAGCTGTTGTAAAATACATGATATATGCCACCTATGACCGCCTCACAACATCTGAATTCTATATTAATGCCTCACTGTTTTAAACCTTGGTAGTGTCTAACTTTATTAGTGTCTAACCTTTCATGTTAGACTGCTTAGCTACCAGAGTTTACATGGGTGAAGAAATGGTTATAACAAAGACTACTCCCAAATGTGATTTATGAATTGAACACTGAAGTTCACTGTGACTGTTTTATTCAATTACCCAAGAACAGCGTGAAATCAGGAGACAATACAGTGCTTGGTTAAGCTAATGCTACTCAGCCAGTTTCTTGAGCTAAAGGCAAAAAACACAGCCCAAGGATAACCCTATACTTTATGCAGCTTATTCTCTAGAGTAAGAGTCCCTTCAGAAAGAGCACAGAAATTTAAGTATTTTCACTCAACTAAGAAACGCTGGTTATATGTGAACATATTTTGTTCAGTGGTGTGGCTATGTATGGCCCTCATGTTGCTTAGCAACAGTGCTCGCCATTAACAGACTACACAGTGTGGCGGAAGAATACTTTATGGTGAATGGTTGTTTATGAATAAATATGGGTATCAATTGAACAATTGTGTATTTTAGGTTGACCACTGTTTATAAAAGCTATAAGCCACTCGAGATTGTTCAGTTATTAAGAATATTCAGATAAACACAATGGACAGTATTGAGGTCAGCAAACATTACTGAGGAAATGTTCACACATTGTACATTAAATCTATAATGTACTCATTGTGACAGGCCTAGCACATGTGTATTAACATCTTGCCTCAGAAAAAAAATAAATTGCTTTCAGTAAAATATAATAGACACATTTTTTTTCTTAGATGTGAGAAAGGAGTGATGTCCTCAGTGAACGTGAGGAATTGTATCAGGTTCTACCAGACAGCCGAGGAGCTGGACGCCAGCACTTTGATGAACTACTGCGGTGAGATCATTGCCAGCCATTGGGTGAGTCAGTCTCATTTAGCAGCTCAGCCTCCAGTCATTATTAGTGCTCTCCCTGGGAAGATTGCTGCCTGTATCTTTCTGATACATCTGTTTTCTGCACTACATTTCAGAAGACCGTAGGATAACTGGGTTGATGGCCAGCAGTTTTCCATAAAAGCTGTATATAACGAGACGGTTATGATAATATTACTTGATGTGTTTTTTATATTATAAAATAAATTTATATTATGATTCATACATCTTATTTATTTATTAAGTTCCAGGCCTGTTCTTTTAGCCAAGTAGACTAGAATATCTACAATTACTTGTTTGACACTAGCCATTTACTGCCAGTGTACATGCATCTGTCATCCTGCCATTTGTATTTGTCATGTCACAGCATGTAGTCTGTGTTTGTGGGTTTTAGATTGATCTAACTAATTTCTGCCAGTTCACAAGCTCTGTGTTATGAAGTTTAATTTCCCTGATTAAAAATTAAGGCAGTAGTTTAATAATGTAATCTGATATAATAAAAGTTACAGCTCTTGTAGCTTGAAAATTGAGATATTTCTAATTGTGATTTTGATATTAAAACAATGAATCTTTTACTCATACACTTTTCTAGGCCAGTAGTTTTTGTACAGTTCAGCAGCATGTGTCTATGTAGGGAATTTCACTCACTTGCTTCCATGTTGCTTTCTGGGGGCTGTTAGTCCCACATGGGCGGCAAAATGAAGATGACCGTGATACACATTTAAGCTATGCCTGTACTCCTCCTCAAAGCCTGATCGTTTTTTTAGAGTAACATTATTTTTTATGTTGTGAATCTTACAATATTAGCCACTTACTCTATACAGCCTGGCAAATGGCTGATTGGCTTTGTAAATCCCGATTAACTCTGTATAACTTAATATGCTACATTAGATTTGGGTCTTGAGTCATGCAGTTAAACATGTTATAGAGGATTTGCAAATCCAATGTTCAGCACAGTTTTGTTTTGCCTACTAAAACTTGCTTATTTCATTATAGCCATATTTTATGGCTGCAAACAATTGCCATATTTGTAAATTAATTCAGAATATTTCAATAGGAAATTACAGTGTATCTTTGAATTGATTGTATTTCCTGCCACTGTTACACAGTGAACTCAATACAATCCTCTCTTTGTACTGACTGATCTTGCTTATATCATTGTTGACTTAAAAGTAAAATCCATGATCTGTCCTTAACAGCCAGAACACTTAAGGTTACCAGTCATTTTCTTTATCTTTTGGTCAGCCATCTTTCTTGCGCTGTATTTTTGCTGCATTCTGTTTGAGTCACTGGCTCATAATACCTGTCTCCTGCTGTCTGTCTGACAGTAGGGTACAGACTCCAGTGTAAAGTTGTCCTTGATGTTCAGGGCCTCTTTTATGAGACTTCACTTCCCTCCCATAAATCCTCATGGGACGAGCTCACTGATCCTCAAGGTGATATTTGAGACTGGAACGGGTCAGTCTTTGCACCTGCTGATAATGCAGATGCACACACAGTGGGAGCATCTCTTCCTCTGCAGTATCTCTCACCTGGTCGGCCTAGACTTTAAGCTATCTGAATTTGGGATTCAAAAAACAGTGTGCTCTCTGGCTTAATGATGACCACATGCAGGGCACACTGCTCAATATGATACATTATCGTTGGGCTCATTATGATGCAGAATGTATAAATGACACTTAACTAAGGATATATCACAAAAATATATCACATTATTTTAAGACTTTTTCACATTAATAATGAATATCAAATAGAGTCATAAATGAAATATGCAGTGGTACAGTTTTAACGCTGATATAATTCACAACATTTAAAAGGTCATTTAAAGTAATAACGCGGTAACAGACTTTGAGAATGCTTTAGGCAAGGTATTGGAACATTTTTGTTGACATTCACCCATAAGAATTTGTACTTTTGTGTGATGATTAAATTTGGATCAAAGAACGCCGACTTATCCAAGTTCTGTTATTTTGGTTAAAATAATTTAATCCTTAAATGTCATACTAATCCTTAAGGGTTTACCTGTGTGTTCATTCTGCCTTTTAAAGAATATCACAATCATGGCGTGCAGTAATTATATGGTAAATTGCCTTTTGGTCACTGATGTAGAATAAATTATTGTGTTGCCTTCGGCTTTTTACCTGTTCTAACTGTCCTCTGTCTTTACAGGACGACCTGCGGAAGGAGGACTTCAGCACTATGAGTGCCCAGCTGCTGTATAAGATGATCAAGTCCAAAACAGAATTTCCTCTTCACAAGGCTATCAAAGTTGAGAGGGAGGATGTGGTCTTCCTCTACCTTATAGAGATGGATGCTCAGGTACCACAGACATGAAGAAACTCAAGCACATTTCACATAGATTTTGTAAATGCATTTCTTTGTCAGTTAAGGATGCCTGTAGACACTTTTTTGAGTATGAACATATTGGTCGGGTAACAAAATACTGAGGAAACACCAGGGACAATATTTTAATACATTACATTTTTAATTAAAGCAATCATTTTGTTATAAATTCAGTATTGTGAAACAACAGTAAACAAAATTACACGGCCACATGTCTTGATGTTAAGTTTTGGAATACTATTAAAGGATATTTTCTTAGACGCCTTATAAATGCCTCTGACGTTTTGCTTCAAAGATTGGTATGATGGGACAGTTAAAGGGGCAGTTTGTAATTATGAAAGAGTAGCTATTATAAAACTGAGATGTGTTTGCTTCTAGTGTATTACATTTTATTGGTATAGTAAACAATCAACATGAACTAATTAACCTATCACTTCAGATTAAGGGGCAAAAGTCCTTCTCCTTTATACTTCCAGTTGCCTGGTAAGCTGAACGAATTGGACAATAACGGAGACCTGGCGCTGGATTTGGCCTTATCAAGAAAGCTAGAAAGCATTGCCACCACATTGGTCAACAATAAAGCAGATGTAGACATGGTGGATCAGAGTGGCTGGAGCCTCCTGCACAAAGCAATCCAGAGAGGTAGGGGGCTCTGTGGCTTTGCAGAACTGTCATTTACATTTAGTCTTTTTGGGTGAATTAATTTTAGTCAAGTACTGATTCGTTTATTGTTTCATACAATATTATATTATATTCAGACTGAGCTGTATTATAGTGATATTTAAGAAAGTAGTGGTGAGCTCCAGTGTCCACTACATATACAAGGGTTTGTAGATATCCCTTATAAATAGTCATATTAGTTACTAATGTAATTATATAATTAATGGACTAATTCATTGTGGAATGATTTTGTAAAGCATTGTGGTGTCCAGTCTTTCAAACACAGCTTGTATGATCACCACAGAAAGACCTAAGTTGAAATTAAGTTGAAGTTTGAGTTTAACATGTTCATGCATGAACCACATGGTTATGAAGCCCTCCAGCACTGGGCTGTGAAACGTTGGAACTGTGTTCTCTAGCGATGCTCTAACCAGAACTTTTATAATGAGCTGGAGAAGCATTTGTGATCTTGAATTATACATCCAACACCAGTACCTGACCTCACAAAACTTGTGGTTGACTCCCAACAGATCCTTATAAACATCTTCCAAATCTTCCAATATCTAGTTGAAAGTGTTTACCAAAGAATAGAAGCTGCTACTGCAGCAAAGGGAGACAAACCCCATTTTGTACCCTACGCCTCAGAACAAATGTCTGATTAGCAGGTGTCCTTATAGTCTTTTATCATGAAGTATCAGTGCACAGGAAACACTGCTTCTTTAAATTCTAAATATTACTAAATTATATTTGAAAGTTTTATACATTGTATCTGTATTGTCCAGCACTAGAAATAAAACACTTTGTTCTACATTTCCCTAAAACTGTTAGAATCTAAATTAATGCTGACCTTCTCATTCTGCTCGCCAATAAAATATATGTGATGATCAGTGGTTTATAAATGTTCTGTTCCAGTCAGTTATCACTTGTATCTTTCCACTTATCAACAGGAGATGAATTTGCCTCCACCTTCCTCATCCGCCATTCGGCCCAGGTGAATGCAGCCACAGTTGGGGCAGTGGAGACCCCCCTGCATCTGGTCTGCTCTTTCAGCCCAAAGAAACATAGTGCTGAAGTAATGAGTGGCATGGCCCGCATCGCTGAGGCCCTGCTTAAAACCGGAGCCAATGCCAACATGCAGAACAGCAGAGGACGGTAGATAATGTAGTTTAGAATGCTTTTTTTTTTTTTTTTTTTTTTTTTTTTTTTAATGTGATCGGCAAGGTTGGCCAAGCTCTACTGAACAGTTTCCTCATTCTGTAGCTGAGAAGTTACTTTTTAGATAAACTTACAATTTGTTGGTGGGGAATGGAACATATATAGGGAAATAGTCAAGGAAAATGCAAAAGCAGCTGAAGAAGGTATACACTAAATGTGCATAAAATGATTGACCAGCTGTAGGGAGAATAGAACCTCTGTTATTCTACTCTGGGCTCCGGTCTGAAGAAACTGCAGTATGTAACCTATGGAGGAGGGTAGGAAACCACCCATTTCTCACCCTCCCCATTGCTTTCAGAACAGTCCTGTAACAATCCAAATATACTCTGCAACTGTAGTGAGAGCCCAGGAGTAAAAATACAAATCATACCTTGTGTTCCTTTAACTAATATCTCGCATGCTGTAAGTTAGTTTGAATGTGATATTTTACAGTGATTTGTAACATTGTAACATTAACTATGCAACAAAAAATAATTGTGAATTACCATACATGACATGAAAATATTCTATATGCAATCATTGACCTTTTAGGACACCTTTACATGAAGCAGTTTTGTCAGGAAATGAGCCGGTGTTCAACCAGCTTCTACAGTGCAAACAGTGAGTGCTTGATCTTTTGCTAGATAATCAAAACCTTTTTAAATGTATTCCTCTAAAACAAAATATGCTGTTCCTTAAGCCTTAGAAACACGTTCTCCGTTACAACGTTTTGTTGTTTAGGTTGGACCTGGAGCTCAAGGACCATGAGGGGAGCACAGCTCTGTGGTTAGCCCTGCAATATATCACGGTGGCCTCTGACCCTTCCATTAACCCCTTTGAGGACGATGCACCAGTGGTCAATGGTACCTCGTTTGATGAGAATAGCTTTGCAGCCCGACTCATACAGAGAGGGAGTAATCCCGATGCTCCAGATGCCTCAGGTATCCTACAGGATCTTATTCATTTTAACCAACCAGAGATTAGCATGTTTTTAATATTGTCATTAATTGAAATTATGCACATGCACTTACATGTGCACTTGTGTGTGGTTTTATTTGTTTGTGTGATTGTGCTGAAGTGACCTGGTAGTCGGACGGGTTCTTAAATAAGGCTTTGAATGTGTTCTGACTTTAAGATGCCTTGGTGCCAAAGCTGCTGTTTTGGAACACTGTACCTGCAATCCTAGTCATGTGATGTTTAATGCTCAGCGAGAGCCAGGCAGCTGAGCACAGTGGCAGGGTGCCAGGCAAAACGGCTGAAGTCATTTGAATAAATAACAACTGAATAAATTAAAGTATGTAATAATTATTTATGGCATGTCTATGTTACATGTATTTATTATTTTATATTATTATTTTTAAGGGAACTGTCTTATGCAGAGAGCAGCCCTTGCTGGCAGTGAGGCAGCTGCTATCTTCCTGGCTACTCATGGGGCTAAGGTCAATCACACCAACAAATGGGTAAGTATTTTTAAGGATTTTAATGTGCTCTCCAGGCTTTTAGCTGGACATCCCTGTATTCTCATGCATACATTTTTTGGCCTCTATGTCATTGTCATTGTAGGGTGAGACTCCCCTCCACATTGCCTGTCGCTCTGGCTTGGCTGGTCTGACAGCAGAGCTTCTCCAACAGGGAGCAAATCCAAACCTTCAGACCCAGAGTGCTCTCCCTGACAGTGACCGGAACCATGGAGTGTATTTACAAAGCCCTCTGCACATGGCCATTGTCCACAACCACCCGGATGTGGTTTCTGTCATATTGGAGCAGAAAGGTACTGTGTGACTGGATGGACGAATGAATAAAAGAAATATAAAATGAAATATTTATTTTCATTATTATTTTGGCTTAGATATGATGGCCAAAATTGTGTATGTTTCTTTAAGGATAAAGAGGTGTAACTGATAAAACTAACCATTATTGGTTGTTTTATATAAGTGCCAATATCTACCTGTATTTTTAATAGTAACTTTAAATAATTTTGAATATAACAATGAATAATGAGGACAAAAGTGAAAAGTATATCTAATTCTTATAAGACCAGTGTGGGAACAAGAATTTACTTTTTCTCTTACAGCTAACGCCCTTCACGCCACCAACAACCTACAGATCATCCCAGATTTCAGCCTTAAAGACTCCTTGGACCAGACAGTGCTTGGGCTTGCCCTCTGGACAGGTAGAGCCAAATCAAGCTCATAGACTTCACTTTAGTCTAAGTTCTGATAGCTATATGTAGTGTTTCCAAAATAGATGGATAATAGACTTTTAAATGTTGTATTTTTCTGTTACTAGTAGTTCTTGTAATATTTCTTAACTGACTTTAAGCAACAAGTAACCTCTTTCATATTTTCAGGTTTTAACACATTTCTGCGATCTAATATGCAATGACGTGTCGTATTTTGAATTCAAACATGATAGTAGTGAGTTTGTAAATCTTGGTAGATTGTTGGAAGCAGATGATTTGTATCTTATGTGTTGCTAATAGGAATGCACACCATTGCTGCCCAACTCCTGGGGTCAGGTGCTGCCATTAATGACACCATGTCAGATGGTCAGACTCTCTTACACATGGCCATCAAGCGTCAAGACAGCAAGAGCGCCCTCTTCCTTCTGGAACATCAGGCAGATATTAATGTCAGGTACAGTTCTCACAGGCCAGAACAACACTGTTCTCTTAATCCACGGCTGAGGTATCCTTGAGCAAGAAACCGAACCCCTAGTTGCTCACTGCTTGAAGCCTGACATCCGCAATGAAAAACATCACGTCTCACTACAAGGGAAGAGCCTGTAGTGTTACACCTGTAGATTGTAACCTTACTCAAATATACTCATATGTGAGTATATATGAGTCACTGTTACTTATCTATCTCGCATTATAAAGCAGCCATCAGTTTTAGAATCAGCCAGAATGTGTTGATGACTATAATAATCATTATAGATATTCTGAGTAAATATGGTGCCCTACCCCGAATGAGCAACTAAAGACTTTCTTTCCATTCTCAGGACTCAGGAGGGTCAGACGGCCTTGCAGCTGGCCATTAGTAACCAGCTCCCTCTAGTGGTGGATGCCATCTGCACACGGGGAGCTGACATGTCTGTGGTTAATGAGAAAGGGGATCCTCCACTGTGGCTGGCATTAGAGAATGGCCTGGAGGACATTGCCTCAACACTGGTAAGGAGCTGGTGACATTGTTCTAATAGTAATGGTTCAACTGCATGAAATCTGGAATATTACACTCACTACCAAGCAAATATTTAATTAAAATAAATGGTGGTGGTGGTGTTATATATTTGTTGTGTATGCATGCTGTATTATCATTTAAGACTCAGAGGCTGGATACAAATGTGGAAGTGGTTTGATGACAAACATATAAATACTAGAAAAATAGCAACCACAGAGCGACTAAAAGACCTAGAGGAACATGACACAAGTAACAGAGAAACTAACACAGGAGATCAGATGTTTAACAAGCCTAGACATTACAGTTTGCCTGAACAGCAGTCAAGAAAACACCAGAGGACGTATTTAAACATATGTCTTGGAATAAAACAGAACCAGAAAACATAACATGACAAAGGATGAAGTCCAACTCTTACACTGTGTAAAAGAAGCTTCTAGCAATTGCCATTCCTAGTGTTCAGGGATTTGAATATGAGGTTTTATCATTCATTGAATTGTTTCCTGAGGCCAAATAATGGCCTCTAATAGTAACTTGTTTTGCCTGTAATGTGGTTGATAATAGGTCAGGCATGGCTGCGATGCCACCTGCTGGAGCACAGGTCCTGGAGGATGCCAGCAAACACTGCTGCACAGAGCCATTGATGAGAACAACGAGGTGTCTGCCTGCTTCCTCATACGCAGGTGAGCTATTGTGTCCTATAAACATGTATTTTGTGAAATTGTGATTTGCTCATTTGTAAAATTGCACAACTGTTATTTTATTTCTTATATCCTTTTTTTCTAATTGACCCATCAGTACTACAAAAATACCATTGTGTGGGATCTGCAGTGTGCTTTTGGTCTGAATTTAACGTTAGTTTTCTGAGGGAAAGAACACAAACCCATGTATCTAGTCAGTCTGAGGTGCAGGATTCTGTTTATTCTCTGTCACTCCATGGAGTCTTTATTCATGTGGTACTAAGCTTGTAATTGAAATGAAACCTTATGCAAAGCAAAGCAGAGCTTAGTGAATGTGGCCTTAGCATTTCTGACAGAAAAACACTAACAGAATTACAGAATTATTGGGCTTTGTTTTAATTCTTCTTTGAAGGCCCTCACTGAGCCTTTGATCTCCACTGAATGTTTTTTGTTTCATGTAAATAACACATGTAATAGGAAAATAAGCTCAACTAAGCATGCTTTCTTACTCCCCTATTTACTTCCCTCTAATGTATGTGTTTATCTGTTTCTCTTTCAGTGGTTGTGATGTAAATAGTCCACGGAGACCTGGTCCTAATGGTGAGGGTAATGAGGAGGCCAGGGATGGTCAGACCCCACTGCACTTAGCCTCCTGTTGGGGGCTGGAAGAGGTGGTTCAGTGCCTTCTGGAGTTTGGAGCCAATGTCAATGCACAGGTGTTATATCTTCTATGCTCCATTTAGTTATTCCCAGCTTGGCAGTTTTTATAAAAACAGTTATTATTGTATAAATAATCAAATCATGGTTATGCCATATTTTGAAACTGTATTATGTACGTGAATCAGTTGGGAGGAGGAATGGATATTTTAAGGAACCATAAAAAAGCAATCTATTGAAAAATAAATAATTTTATTGTTAGGTCTAAGAAGCTGTTAAATTGCTTAAGAGCTTTCTTGAACCTTAACAATTTTATTAATACAAATATTCCTGTTTATGCACACCTTTTTAAGTTCTAAACACACAGATCTTGTTTACCCAGCCCTTTGTGTACTTTACATAACCTTATGTTCAAATAACCATGGGCCATCCACAATGTTAATGCTGTGGTCCGTACTGTTCCTGATTATTTACCCTGCTGCTGAATGTAGGACTCTGAGGGACGGGCCCCAATTCACCTGGCCATCAGTAACCAGCACAACGTCATCATCCAGCTGCTCATCTCCCATCCAGATATCCGTCTTAGTCTGAGAGACAGGCAGGGAATGACCCCGTTTGCCTGTGCCATGACCCACAAGAACAACAAAGCAGCAGAGGCCATCCTCAAGAGAGAGCCTGGAGCTGCTGAGCAGGTGGGAAACATGGTGGGAGATGGATTTGCAACGATGCAATGCAGTACTCGTACATGCAAATTCTCCTTCATCAATGCAACATTCATGTGAATACTTTAGATTTTAAGGGTGGCCTGAATAATTTGGATATTCAAATATTCTTACATTACACTGACACACATTTCCATATTTAGTATTTTTTATTATTATTATTAATCATTTAGACTCCACTGGAAGTTTTGCACTAACTTTTGATTCCTAACTATTTTCAGTTTCAAGTAAACTCTTTCCTCTAAACACAGCACAGATGCAGTTCACAGTAATCATTCAGACAGCCCACAAATGGTATTTAATTGTATTTTTTATTGGCCTGAACTAGAAAGTTGTTAGCGAAAAAAGGTCTCAAAGTCTTAATACACTGACATGCCAGATGTCAATGACATTTAACATAGGTCATAGCGGGCATTACCACCCACAGCGGACAGCGCAGTGGCCATCTACGAGTGCATAATGATAGTGACCTGCAGTGTCTGGCTAGATTTCTCCATGCAAACAGACGAGTGACTTGACCACATTCACATCCACATTCAATGCAGGATGCCCCCACAGGCATATTCCACAGGTCAGTGCAGCTTTCTTTAGCTTCCATGGGATATGGGAATGAAAGACACACCACATTGACTACACTCACAAGATAACACTTCACAACTTATACAGGCGTGTGTTTATCTAAGCCTACCCTGAGGTAATGCCACTTCATAATCTATTTACATACTCTTATCCCATGAATTTTGGCATGTCAGTGTATGTGAAAATGATTGCTTGCAACCAATATAATCAGCCGGCACACTGGTATTGTCTGAGATTAATTAGTTGCAAAGAAGGGATAATACATAAATACTCTTAGAAAGACGATGCTTATTTAGTCTTTTTCTTCTTTCTGTTCAGGTGGATAACAAAGGGCGTAACTTCCTGCATGTTGCCGTACAGAACTCAGACATTGAGAGTGTGCTATTCCTGATTAGTGTACAAGCCAACGTCAACTCCAGAGTCCAGGATGCAGCCAAACTGACCCCGCTTCACTTAGCCGTACAGGCCGGCTCTGAGATCATTGTCCGCAACCTGGTAAGAGCTGGAGAAAGGGAGATGATCGTTACTGTGACTTTCCAGATTCTGTCAGACATCAACATTTTATTCAGTTGTAGTCCAGTGTATATTTCATCTTACCCCAAACATAATTCATCTCGCAAGACTTTGTTAGTGTTTAAAGTTGCTACAATGTATTATAATAATAATAATAATAATAATAATATTAATAATAATTATTATTATTATTGTGAATGCTATTATAACAAAAATAACAATGTCTGTTCTTTTGATTATAAAATCCTCCTTGGACATGTCTTCATGGATTATGGCTGCATTGATTTATTAATTCTGCATATATTGGCCACCTAACATTTGAATTAATGCTGTTTTCATGGTTACTGGCTCATGAAAGATTCTTTTTTTTGTTTAGCTTTTAGCGGGGGCTAAAGTGAACGAGTTGACAAAACATCGGCAAACAGCTCTTCACCTGGCAGCTCAGCAAGACCTGGCTACGATTTGTTCTGTGCTACTTGAAAACGGGGTTGACTATGCTGCTGTGGATGAAAATGGCAACAATGGTACGAATATTTTTGCAAAAAAAAAAAAAGACTAATTTATTTTTCTTCTATTTGTAGAGACTACAAGCTGTGTGTAAAGTTGTTACAGTCGTTCTGTGTCCTCAGTGGGTGTTAGTTAAAGTAACCAAATAACAAATTAAAAGGAGTTTCTACAAATTTCTGGAAAACAGCATATCTGAAATATCTATAGTGCATTTTAAACATTTTGTGCTTTAGTTCACCCATCAAAAATATTAGGCTGACAGTAGGTCTCTGCTCAGAAACTGGCTACTGTTTGAATAAATCTGACTTTTTATTTGTCATATTAGCTAGACAGTGTCTTAAATGCCTAATAAAAGATTAATTCTACCAGCAAGTTGCCTTCTCGATCAGCCATTAAATTACTGTGAGTTACTTTGTGATGGGAAAATGATAGTGTGAAACAGATGTACATTGTATATCACTATTAAGTTTGAGCTTATTTTATGGATTTCATTTCCTCATCCCAGCTCTACACCTGGCCGTGATGCAGGGTCGACTGAATAACGTCCGGGCTCTTCTCACTGAATCAAACATAGACGCAGAGGCCTACAATCTCAGGTATAGCATCCATCATACACAACACACTCAGCACATTCTTGTGTCTGTTGAAATCTCTTGTGTACTTTAACTCTATGATTCTTAAGTCTGTACAAAAAAAATCATAATATAATCAGGATCTTGATGTTAATTTGATTCAGAAACAGCATCCATTCTGCAGAGTTTTATAAAACATAATGATTCTTTTTTCTCTTTTCTGAATTCTGAACACATTGTCCTGTCTCGTCACCTTCAGGGGCCAGTCTCCCATGCATGTCCTTGGGCATTATGGGAAGGAAAATGCAGCTGCTATCTTTGAGTTGTTCTTGGAATGCATGCCAGAGTATCCTCTGGACAAACCAGACAATGAGGGGAACACAGGTTAGTGTGACCTAAAATTCCTGTTTTCTTCTCCTGCTTGACACTCTGGCTTAGGTCAAGGCAGGGCTTTATAGAGTATTTATGTGTATAATACAGGGTAGGCCATTTATATGAATACACCTTAATAAATGGGAAAGGTTGTTGATAATAACAATGTTTGTGGCACATTAGTGCAGGGGGGGGGGGGGGGGGGGGGGGCTTTTGAGATGGGTGTTGACCGTGGCGGCCATTTTGAAGTCGGACATTATGGATCCAACTTTTGTTTTTTCAAGGGGAAGAGAGTCATGTGACACATCAAACTTATTGGGAATTTCACAAGAAAAATAATGGTTTGCTTGGTTTTAACGTAACTTTATTCTTTCATGAGTTATTTACAAGTTTCTGACCACTTATAAAATGTGTTCAAAGTGCTGCCCATTGTGTTGGATTGTCAATGCAACCCTCTTCTCCCAATCTTCACACACTGATAGCAACACCGCAGAAGAAATGCTAGCACAGGCTTCCAGTGGTAGTTTCATTTTATTAAGGTGTATCCATATAAATGGCCCACCCTGTAGATTAAAAATGTGTATCAATTATAAATATTTATTCATATTTTCAATATTTAAATGTGTCCTTTGAGTATAAATGGAGTATATATTAATTTTTATTGCATTTATGTGTCTAAAAATGCAAACATTTTCATTTTTTTGGTAGTTCTTCTTTTGGCTTACATGAAAGGTAACGCTAACCTATGTCGTGCCATCGTGAGGGCTGGGGCGCGTCTGGGAGTCAACAACAATCAGGGCATCAACATCTTCAACTATCAAGTTGCCACTAAACAGCTGCTCTTCCGCCTTTTAGGTATGAACTACAGGCTCTTATTTTTTCACTCATTGTTCTATGGCATATGTGACTTTTCACTCACTCGACCCATCACTGTTGGTAAGTGTCACATTATGCCATTCAAGGTGATATCCAAAATATAAAAAGGGTTAGATTGTTTTCTGCTTTATTATTTCCTCATGCAAGCTTCTTTGACAACAAGGCTGAGGGGGGTGAAATAAATTAAATTAGGTGTCATATTTTGGCTTGATTTATGACATATTTTCTATAGTCATAGCATAGTTGTATCTACTGATGCAATACCAGGATATTTTCTGATTATTTGCATAATTTATGAGGAGTTTGGTGTGACTCTCCCTGTGTTTTTCTTAGGGTTCCACCATTTTGTATTTGTCTATTTCCCAAAACACCAAAAGTGTAAAGATTTCTGCGCACTCAAACAATCCCACAGTGCACCGCAATGGATAGTGTAAAACAGGTCTCCTAACGGATGCCCATAGTATACTGCATTTTTTTTGTAAAAACCCTGCATGAGGTAGTGTCAAAAATGTTCACTGCCCTTCTGAATCTAGTTACTTATAGTGCACCATACAGTAAGTAATGTAGGGCATAGTGAGTAGCAAGCAATTTCAAACACAGCTAATGTAATTCATGTCACCTGCCAATGATTTTAATGTTTTTGCTAATCAATGTCTATATTATGTTTTCTACCTTATGTGGTGTAGATATGCTCTCTAAAGAGCCTCCATGGTGTGATGGCTCCAACTGCTATGAATGTGCTGCCAAATTTGGAGTCACTACCAGAAAACATCACTGGTATGTGATTTAGAAAATTGCAAAGTCTTAAAATACTAAGTTCTAGTGCATTTCTTACTCTTTCTAATCATTGTCTGTCTCCTCTTTAGCCGCCACTGTGGTCGTTTGTTGTGCCACAAGTGCTCCATCAAGGAGATCCCAATCATTAAATTCGACCTGAACAAGCCAGTCCGAGTGTGTGACATCTGCTTTGACGTGCTGACTTTAGGTGGAGTGTCCTAACACACCAAACAAGAACCTGTAGAGATGGATTCCAGAAGTGGCATAGTAAACTGGATATAGAGGATAGAAGGAAGTGAAGGAGAGGGTAGAGGTGAGAGCCCTTGAACTTATGGACCACATGCTATTACTGCTATTGCAGACTTTTCAGACAAAAACAACCATAAAATGTATGTATGTTCTAGCACAAACATCTACCAAGGATCAAATGTAGTGGAATTCTACCAAGGTGGAGCTTATAGACCTAGTAGGTGTTTGGTAAGAGAGACTAGGGAGGGATCAGCTGCAGGGGGTTTGACCAACAGTAGGCGCTGATTGAACATTTGATGAAGTATTGGCTATCATTTATGAATTGACCTCCAAGTTTGACCATTTTGTTAGCAATCCTTGCTGCTGGATACGAAGGGATTTATACTGAGTTGTCCACTGTTAGGTGGTCATCTCAAGACAGTTTGAAGCCTTAAACGTGCTTGTGTTTTATTTCTAATTCCAGAACAATGAGCATTTATACACCTTTAATGTTTTCTTAGACCTAGCAAGGTCTAGGGAATTAATTTATCATCCTTAAGGACTCTACTTAATGTGATAACCATGTCAGCTGCATTGCAGTAGAGAAAAAGTATTTCTGTTACTGTTGCTGCCTTCCACGATTTAATCTTTGGCTCTGTATAATTTCCTTTGACATTAATCTCTAAAGGATCTACATATGAAATGGACCTTTATTTTTATTCTTCCATTAGCATTTTTGCATACTCATGACACACTCACCATTGAACTGTCTCCTTTTCTTTCCTAATCAGAAAGCAAAAATCCTTCGTATGAAGCCAGAAAGTGATATTCTTATGTCTAAGGCAGAGGTGTTAGGTGCAGAAAATATGATCAGTGGCCTACTATGCATATACACACAGTTTTAATCACAATCATAATCATGATTTATTCAGTTTAGATCACCAAAGGATTTACATTCCATTTAATTTGTGGCCTATTTTTTTTTTTATATATATATAAATATAAATATCCCAGTTTCTGATTTGCATGATGTTACGTTAAGACATCAGGTTGGTCTTACATTTTAAATTCTCAACGCTAAACAGTTGCACTTTATCATTTGTTTTGTTTTAAGTTTCTGATCGTATTTTGAAAGCAGAATGTGATGTTCGGGGTTGGAGGAGGCCAGTCCACAGTCCCTTCTAGGTAATGTTAAATTGTACAGCTAATTGTATAATATTTTTGACCACTACAAGTTTTGTACTTAAATGCAGTGTGAGCTTTTTTTGTCAACGTGACAAACCTAAAATCTTGCCTCTGTCAGATCTTTTATGCACACTGTATCGTATCTGTATGCTCAGATATCTAGCTTGTCACTTCCTCTAGTATCCTTTTCAAGAAAGGGAGGACAACTTTACATTAAGGTCATCAGACAAATAAAAAAATAAATTCAAATTCTTGTCGTCTTTCTTTTTTTTTTTTTTACTCACAAAATTAAAAGATGCAGATGTACTATACATTGCATGGATCAAAGTGTGTTGCACACAATTGTTTTTTTTTTCTTTTTAAACATTACATAAACAAGAACATTTTTCAAAATAAAATAAAATTCACTTTGAATGTATTAACTTCTTGTCAACACAGCCATTAAGTAAAATGTATTTTTAGTGTATGGAGAAAAATGTAAATAAATATTTAGTCATTTATTATTTCCATATTTTGCTTTTATTTTGCTGCCGATCTTTTTGGGAGACTTAGAAATCAGCAGGAATATTTTTCCCCAACTGTAAGTTCAGTCTTGTGTTTGGTAGCATTTTCTGTTTTACATAATCTATGTCATCCCAAACACACATCCCACCCCCCCTTTATTTAATGTTTATTTACTATATATTTTTTAAACTTCAGCTTTTAAAATGTTTCATTTGAATTTCTCGTCCTGTACAGGTAGATTTTCTTATTAATATCCTGATAAATGAATAACTTTTACTTAATGGCAGTTTTAACTGAAACTTAGATCACTCTGCACAGTACTGAGACTGAACAAAGCTCAGTCTTTGCTGAGGAGGCACGATTCTGCATGAGGTTGACAGTCTTTATACTCCTTGAGATTTGGATTATTAACATGTGTTTGGTCATCCAGTCGCGTGCACACACAGCGCGTGTTCCCTGAGCCAGGGGAGAAGAGCTTTCTGGGAACTCCAGCCCAATCTCTGTGGACACCACCACTGTGGGGGGGAGAGATCATCAGAGTTAATATCGTTCTTAAATATTGTCAAATTACATTTCAATTAAATCGTCATTGCATAGAAAGTACAAGAAAATTTGTTCTATGCATTTAACCTATCGGTGGAGTTAAAGTGAAGATACACACACACACACACACACACACTAGTGGTTAGAGGCAGCGAACAAAGCACACGCAGAGTAGTGGCCGGCTAAAGCTGAGCTTGGGGAACAGCTGATGGTTAGGTCCTTATATCAAGGGCATTTCAGCTGAGGATTGTGAGAAGGGGAAAGTGCTGTTCCTTCACTCCCACCACCACTTTTCCTGCTGGTCCTTGGGATCAAACTGGTGACCCGTCGGTGCCCATATTGCTTCTCTAACCTTTAGGCCATGGCTGCCATTTCAGTAAATTGAGAAGATATTTATGCAGTGCTTCACAAAAATGTTTTCTTTCTTTGTAGTTTCATGGAAATGGACATCATAAAACTATGACTGACCAGACACTAGTGGTTGTGCATTAATAACCAAAAATCTTTTAGCCAATTTAGCCAACAGTGACCCCATGGTAAAAAAAAAATTATTGATGATGGGCTACAGAAGTGAAACACCAATAAAGCAAAGAAAATGTGTTCATCTACAGTGTGTACATAATAAGCTAGCCAGTTTACACAGGCAAGGTCATTTACCTTTTATTGGAGCACCAAACACGTCCTCCACTAGCAGAGCTCCACTCTGAGTTACAGGCTGGATACAGCTGGTTTTCCTCCTCAACTTGGGCTTTCAATCTCAGCCCCTCAGCCAGAGTGACCTCCACCTGTCTCAAAGTATCTGTGGGCTGCCCACTCTCTGTGTAGAACCGGCCTATAAGCTTACCTACAGCACAGGGGAAAAACAGAGAATGCAGCTCTGAAGTGAACTAGGAGAAACAATGGCCATCATTTAGACATTTCTCTAAATAAAAAATATAAAAGCAATGTCTGAAATTCATTCTGGTAAGTTCATATACGCTATTTGTTCAAAGGAGTTATGTACAAAAAATGTCATGTCCGTAGAATGTAAGCTGTGTTTTTATTCCCTGATATGCTGGTGTTTTTTTTTTTTTTTTTTTTCTTTTGTATCAGTGATTTTGAATGTAACACACAACTGCATTTATGATAAAAGACAGCTAAATGTACCATAATGGACTCTACTATATAGTGGAGTCCTCTGGTGCATTGTTAAATTTCTCCAACCCTTAGCTATATTCTAGCCTTCTCATGAAATCTGTTGATTTTAATATGCAGTAGTATAAATTAACATTTTGTGCAGTTGCATTATGCCCATCATGGACTTGAGAATTTTTTTAATCACGTCTCGAGTGGAAGTTAAAAATATAACTGAACTGTTCCTTAAACTAATTCTGTACCATAAGTATGTTAGGTTAGACACAAAAAAAAACAAAGAAAAATGTCAAGTTTGACCTACAACAGTTGACAAAAGAGGTCATATTTTTGCAGCTATTGCATTGCTCATTGCATATTCCTGTAATAAAACCACTATGAAAGAGATTCAAACACAACCTTATGTCTGTCGTAACCCATTTGTATCTATCCACATGTTCTTGCAAATTCATGCTGTAAGGAAACGCCCCTGGTACACAATTTATTAGTTGTATATTCAGCCACAGTCAATTTCCATAAAAAAGGAAGCATGAAATGACTTGGGATGCTCTGGAGCCGTGGCACATGAGAATAAAGTCACTATTCTCAATGCAAAATGTTGGAGAGAGAAATATAAATCCTCCAGCATGGAGCTGTGGAGAACTGGAATGGGAGTGATAACATTGGCAAGGCAAATACTTTTCAATGTTTAAAACCAATTTGAGCTTATATAGCTCATCTACATATAGACACATCTTACCTACTGGTGTGTAGTCCTTTTGGTAGAAGGCCAACCAGTCATAGAGGGCCACTATCTGAGATGGAGACAGGTCCGAGACATCATCAGACAGCCCGACCTCAGTGAAATCTCCCGTCACAAAGGCCCTGGATGCATCTCTTCCTGAATGGATGTAAACATGATTTATGGAACTTATTAACCGGTTTCACTTGTCAAAAACAGGTCATATATTAATCAGTACAGAGCCAGTGAACTCATTTTAGAGTTAGAATTAATTCATAGATGATCACATACGCTTGAATTTTGTTTTAAACTTTGCCCAAGAGTTAAACTAATGGCTTATTATCACTGATTATTTTTTATAAATCCCTGGAGTGAAACTTACAAACCTGATGTTTTTATATGCTATAGTGTGTATCATGAGTGAAACAAGCTGTCGGCACCATAGCTGAGTGTGGAAACTGCAGTGCTAAAAAGTCTAAAATGGCTGAATTATGACAACCAGTGTTTCTTACGTAAAAGTAAGGAGCCCCCACCTATCCCAACAATTTACAGGGCAGAGATTTGAAGCTGCAGGTAAACAGCAGAAAAGCAAGTGGAGATACAGGTGTGGACTAATTTCATTTTCATAAATCCATGTGTATTGAATGAAGGCAGGAAATAACTATTGTATATTGTACCTAAGCCATTTATTGCATTAAAGGAACATAATGTAATATTTAAAGTTACAGCTTCAAAATCACAGTGAGGCTTTACTCACATCTAATAGGTTGAATGGTTGCTATCTGATCTCAGCACTGCAGAAACTGCACTCTGTAACTTTTGGAGGTAAACTACCCACACTCCTACCCCTCCCCCTCCCCATGGATTTCAATATACTGATGTAAACATGAATTACACTAGGGGGAGCCACAGGATTTTACAAGAAAATCTTAAGGTTTTTTCTTTTTTTATTTATTTATTACTAAACTATTGCTAAGATTTTAACTGATGAACACAAGGGGACATCTAATCTGTAGCATGAACACAAAATTTAAGATCAATATTCACTTGCGTGTGTACATATACATTTTTTCTGAAAGTACAAGAATATGGCGCTTTATTCCCTTTCTCTTATATAGTGCACTCAGTAAGTAATAAACAATGGCTTTTAAAACCAGTGAATTAAAATCTTACGGCAGCTTATGGCTGAATATAAATACCTTTATATTATAAATGTATAGGATTTAATGAGTGTAGAAGCCGTTATTTTATGACGTAGATATCACTATCTACACAGTACAGTAGTGAGAGGTTTGGGACTCCGTTTTCAGTGAGTTAGTGATAGTGGAGTAATACCTGAGAAGAAACGATAACCCCCATCAGGACCGTAATGTTTACGACCTTTTTCAACATCAAAAACCTGTCCCAAAATAGCGAGGTAAAGTCCTTTACTGTTTGGTCTCCCGTTGTAAAGTGAGAGTTCCTGTTGGTCCAACAGTCTGTCAGGAACAACCGAAACATCCGCAAACGACTGAAATATCCAACTTCTGAACCAGCTCCCATACAAACTCTCAGACGCTGTCCATATCGCTAAACACGCAGCAATAAGCGCAAACAAATACTTTAACATTGCGCTAATCTGCTGTGAACTACATAACAGCAGCGAGATTTACATAGAAAATGACATTTAATATTAACAACATAAACGAGTCCGTATAATATACACCCAGTACTATTTTCCGGAAACAGTATGACTCTCGTGATTTATTCATTTGTACGGAAGATGGCACGGAATCGGTTCGTTAAAGTGTGGATTCAGTGTCTCCGGCAGTTTCGGATCAGAGCCATATACGGGCTCTGGTTTGGATTTAGCAATTGAATCAGGCGCTCTTTCATTGATTGATAGGCCGTTCAGCCATTCTCCAAATTTTCTGAAATAACTGAACTTCTGCGGTAAAATAATATTTTTTCTCCATGTACCCATATACCCATGTGAATATATGGAGTTAAGCTAATTTATATTAAATGACTCATTTATTACCAGCGCCATTCTCAATGAACATTTGTTTTAAAAGAAAATCCTTGACTGACGTGATTCTACATGATTCAATTGATTCAGATTAAACAAATGAATCTTTGGAAGTACCGGAGGCGACCGCTGAGTGGAGTGTGTTTCGATAGTGCCCCGCGCGGAAGACCCAAAGTTTGCTGACGCATGTGACGTCGTCGCCGGCCTGTATCGGACGTCGGTCGGTGGGTCAGTGAGGCGGCGAGACCGTTGGAGCGTACGGAGCCAATTCGGAGAGAACACGGACCGAGCCGGGATAAGCAGCTCGCGAGAGACCGAGGCCGCACACCGCACGGCGGCATGGGGAACGCGGAGAGCGGCGGTTGCGGCGGGGCCGTTGGAGCCGGCAGCGGAGACGAGGAGGACTTGGAGGCGGCAGAGAGCGCGGGGCTCACTGACGCCGGTGGCGGGGGTGGCATTAACGTTAGCCCGGTCGCGGGGGCCGGGAGCTCGCATAGGTTAGCTGCTGGAGGCGCGGTTCCGAGCTCCGGGCTGCCTTCCGCCGAGGCGCTGCTGCAGCAGGTGAAGCTGCGGGAGGCGGCGGGCCGCGCGGGAGAGGCGGCAGCATCCGTGTCGGAGTCCGTACTCGCGAGGAACGAGAGCGCGCTGCTCCGCTGGTTGGAGGAGCGTCTCGGCCGTGGGGAGGAGACCGTGAGTCTGGAGCAGTTCTGCGAGCTCCTGGAGAGCAGAGACGCGCCGAGGGAAGAATGCGAGGAGGTGAGTCACTTTTAACAGAGTTTTACTTACAGACGACAATGAACTTTTAATACAGACATGAGTTCTGTACACATTATTTACATCATGCCTCAACCCTGTCCAATAGAGGAGGGAGGGGGGGGGGTCTGACAAATGGGCGTCTATAGCCTATATACAGCATTTCACACAAGTTACACATGTGTGAACAAAGTAAAAACAATTATAGTACATATACCACTGAAGTTGTATGAATTGTGGGTGCCACTGTTCAACTGACATTGTTTGTATAATCTTAGTGAAATGAAGTACCGTACACAATCAATTAATTGATTCATTTATATTGAGAAAGGGGACTTCACAAATTACCGGAGGTGGACTTTAAATGGCCGACACTATGGAAAACCAAGGTTTCCTCTACTGGAAAACTGGGGAATGAGTGAGTGCGACATAGCAGGTAGACAATGTTAAAATTCACACCGTAGTCCATGTATTAAACTAGTCTTCAAAAGCAGACCATATTTAAGTAAATATTTTTGTGTTGTCACTGCATCCTGCTCGTTTACATGCAGTTACATATATCCAACTGAGGAAATGGAGAAAAGTTTAAAAAGCTATTCATTTCTTTAGTCAGCATTGGTTTGCTCACAAATATTAATATCATATCAAACATGAACATTATTAATGAAGTGCCCTGTGATGGATTGGCGCCACATACTGTGTGTGTTCCTGCCTTGCGCCCAGTGACCCACTGAATTGGTTTCAGGCAATAATTATATGAATATTAATGAATCTAATATAAGTTTTATATATCTTCCTGTGGTTGTTTAAATAAGTTCTGGACTCTCCTCTTTATGGCCAACTATTACATTTAAAGATAGATTAAAGTGACATTTCTTGGACCAAAATATAAAATGTAAGGAAAATATAGGATATAGACTCTGTAAGGACTTTCATAGATGAGTTGCAATGCACGTTATTTACATTCACAAATGTATCTTAGAATTTCACAGAGCTGAATAACTTTTTTTAAAGGACATCAGTTTAAAAATAATTCACATATTGGTATCCTTTTTTTATTTCAAAGGTGAGGGAGCAATCAGGAGGACGTTGGTTTGAATTCCCCTCACTGCTCTAAGTGGCACTGCGAGGTTGTGCCAAGATTGGTCCTAGTTCAGCAGTAAAACTACTCATTTCACTTGTAGGTTCAGTAAAGTATAACAACAACATTTCACATTCCTGGTTCAGCTAACATTATAACAGCCCAGCTGATATCAGTTGTAATCTTTCCTCCCATGTTCACAATACATCATCAAAAGGGATTTCCTGGTATTTAAACAGGAACGTCTTACTCGGTAGACTTTTCTGGTTCACCTCTAATGAGGTCAATAGGCATGCAAATAAAATGTGAAGCATTTGTGGCTGAAGTCCCCTACGCCTGTCCTAACGGAAAGAAAACATGAGGAGTTCCCTTTTCTCCTGAACAGCCCAAAATGTCTGTGGAATTCCTGTTTCTTTTCTGAGTTCCCGAGCTTTTCTAGATCTTGCTATAACACTGATTAGTTGATTTCAACTTGGAATTTATGCTCATGAGTCAAAATTGTTTTGAAGTATTTTTTTTAGACCTCTAATTTTTGCTTTCATTTTGCTTTGATTTACAACAGTTGACAAGCCGTGTCTTGTTGTGCTGTGTTTGATCTCAGAGCTTGTCATGATGAAGGAAGTCATGTTAAAGTCACAGCTATGTACTACAATCACTAATCAGGACTTAGCCAGGAAATCCAAAGTGAATTTTGTTATAAATTGTTACCTGCATCTTTATAAAGTTGTTCTGTAGTGTCTGTGTTTACCCTTTGGTCTAAATGTTGGCTCTAGCTCCAATGGTACACTCATCAATGGACTATTCAAGGGCACACCCTAAATGAAGTTGCCTAGTCATACAGATCATGTAAATACATAAAAGGCTGTATCTATTCTAGTCCTCAGTTAACTAACATGGAGGTCTCAGGCAATGAACTGCAACGTTTGACAAGGGAAGATTCTTGAACTAGATGTTTTTTTCTGCTACAGAGTTTTCCTCCCCAATATTTCACATTACAGACATTCAGAGTGTGTTGATTAAAAAGTGTTCATTTAAAAAAGACACCAAATCAGAATTCTTTACAGTGGAAGTGATTATATACCAGGGGTCATAATGTCTACAACACAAATATAACAATTATATTTACTGTCCAAAATGTCAAGCAAACTTGTGTCAGTTGAGTTGAAAATGTAATGTTGATTGTAATAAAATAGTAGTAAGTCTGGAAATAAATTAAAAATTTACCTTTCTAAGTTTTGAATGTGTGTGTATACTTTGAAACACATTCTCACGCATTCTATTAGTCATTCATTGTCTTAGGAAATAGGCACCATGTTCAGTGAATTAAAACAATTCAGATGTCTGATTCCCATCATCGCTTCTGTAAACATTTCTGACTTTATAAGTTTCTCTTGAATTGAACATTTCCAGACACTTTCAGCATTTCCTATCCACTTTAAATAGCCTTACATCTGTGTATATTTCAAACATGTGTAGCTAATCAAACCCTTTTAAAAATGCAGAAATTTCAATATTTAAATTTTGGTGTTGTCAAAGCTTGTGTGTTCATTCACATGGGCTCTTTGAGGGCTGTGATTGCAAACCCTTGGACTATCTTCTCTTTCCATCTTCCAGTTCTTTTGACCTTTGACTCCCATTTTATCATCAGCCAGTGGCAGGAAGAGCAGGATCAAATATTGTTGACGTATAGTTTATATTTTGAAATACCTGGATGGTTCCTTTAGGTCCAGGGGTTCTGTTGTATGTTTTTCTGCTCCACGTAGATTCTGCTTTGATTACGTATCTGTTTGAAATAAGCTTGTAATTTTGTTAATTAGAGATAGTTAGAGTTAAGTCATTTTCACCATTCTGACATTATCACACTATGGTGTTGTGTTATGTGTTGCTCGTTCTCTCATGAGTTGCCACACTTATTGAAACCTGTTCCACTGAGAGGACTTTGCTTTGTTGCGCAAGTCTTTTTTTCACCAGCTCATTTCTGGTGGGCCTCATTCATTCCCGCTATGGAAATTCTTTTTTGTTTCTTTTGTGGCCTTCGGTTTTTTTTGTTTTTTTGTTGGGCTATGTTCTCTTTTTGTACTCTACATTTGGGTAGCTTCATGGGTGATGCTGACATTGTAAATAGTTGAATGGTATTGGTGTCACTGTGGAACCATGTGTTGTGTCTCTAAGATATTTTTATTCAACCATCTATTTTGCTCCCATACATCATACAATTTTAAATAATGGAAACATGAAACCAAAGAATTAAAACCAAAACAAACAAACTTGGTTGTGATTGTTTGAGCCTCAGATTAGCATGGTATGTGTACGTCAACACTGCAGGTAAATGAGTATCTTGACTAAAAGTTTTTATTATTATTATTTTCTCTTTTCCCCAATTTGTGAGCACAAACATTTCAGGCTCTGGTTTTATAGAAAGATAATAAAATAACTTGATGAATAACATTTTGGTATATTATTGCTGTTATCAAATATGATTGTATTTTAAATAACAGCAGATATAGTTCAAATTTGAAAAAAGTTGGGACGGGATATAAGGTAAACACTGCCATGCACAGGAGACGTAATACACCTCTGTCACCTTAACAGCCTGCATGACCCAAACATAACCTAACATGATTACTACAATGCCTTCTCTTTCTTCTATTCTCTGCACACAGAAGGAAAGAAAAAAGAAACATGTAAACAGAGAATAATGGATGGGTTAAATACTGTCTGAACTTACTTCAAAACTCAAGATTTTGCATCGTTGATTAGCACTAATATAACAATGAATATAACATAGACGAGCATTACTGCCTCTGTGATAATTATTGTAAAATATATTGTATTACTTTGTTTTTACCAGATGGTTTTTGTGATCTGACAGTTCTTCATACATGTAATTTTAAGTAACATTAGAAGGAGAGTGACTTGGGGAATGTATGATTTGTTCTTATTGTAACAGTATTGGTCTTGGTTCTTATTTGAATCAAAAAGCTTGTTGTTCCACCACATTGTGGCAACCATCACCTATCCTTAAAACCCTATAGTAATCTCCCAGAGCCAGTGCCATTTTGGCAATGTAAAGTACTGGTGTAGAAGTGCCTTGATTAACTTCTTAGATACATATGGATACTGCTACTCGATTTTCCTCTTGTGGCTGGACACAGGTGTGTCATTTTCCCAAATATCAGTGGGCAAATTTTCTCACAAATTTTTGAATGTCTGGTGTCACATGCAAAGGAATGAAATGCATTCTGTATCTGTGAAACCAGCCACAATTCTCTCCCAGGAATTATCTCTTTTGTGTTCAGAATATTCTCTGGAGAGTGGTAATGCAGGCCAATGCAGATCTTTAATCAGCAGCCTTCCACAGCCTAGTCCTGCTCTGAAGCAGATGTTTCATTGCCTGTTTCTGTCCATATTTGACGTAGTGTAATACACTGGTAATAGCTTGTGAGGAACTGTGTTTTACAGTAGTTGTCAAGAAGTAAAACTGAGATTTTGTGTGTTGATGTGTTTTCTTATGTGGGGACTGTAAAACTTCTACTGTACTCAACTCTGCTCTGCTCACTTGGTCCCTGTTTGGTTTTCCACTATAAAGCCCCACCTCCCCAAAATGTAGCAGATGACTTCGCAAAAAAAAAAAAAACCTCTAACAGGAACCACAGCCTTTGGAAACTACAACATGGCAGCAGTAATATTTAACATTGTTTGTGCATAGTGTATTCACATGTTGTTTGGGACCGAACACAGCTCCGGGCCGCAGTTCAGACAGATCAGTAGAGGTTTTCTGTTCCTTTTTGCTTTGTCCAGCTCTCACTGGATTCTTTGGTCAGCCACGAATCCCAGGAGCATTCAACCCTCTTCAAAACACCATGGCACACTTTGAGATTCAGATAAAATAATGTTTGCTACTGTAGCTTGGTGATTTTACAAGCGGCTAATTTTGCTGGAAGTCTGCATTTCACACGTGGACAATTCTTTTTGGCCTGTCAGCGTTCCGCAGTGTTTACATGTCATGTACATTGTCTCTGCTCTGCTCGCTTGGAACCAGGCATGAGCAGGAACTAAAAAAAGGACTCGCTTTTAGGGACCAGGAACCAGATTGGCTGTTTGGAAAAGCAGAGTAGGTACCGTGCAGTGGAAAGCACCATTAGAGAAAAGTGTGAACTGGAATTTGGCCATTGTGTATCCCAATTCCATCCAGATATGAGACATGCAAGGTGTAAACGAGCTCAAAGGGACAACACTGAAACAAGATAGATGTTGTTTATTATTACAGAGCAGTGTGTTTGTTTTTATTGAAAAACCTAGTTGTATTTATTCTTTAAGATTATAATGATACAGCTTGTCCAGTCATTCCAGTCTATATTTAGGTACAACAAATGTATACCGCATTGCAGAGAACCCGTTTCTGTTGTGTGTTATATGATCACATGTAGTCATAATTATAAATTACTTGGTAACATAAGAGGCCAGCCTGAATGGTAATTATAGGATAACTATATAATAGTGAATATGCAAGCTATAGAATTAAGCTCTGGAAAGCGTCTGGATTTGGATCACAATGTTGTTCTGCTTATGATTATTTTTAACACTGGTGTTTAGTCTGTTAATATTAATTATTTGACTGTGAACATATATTAAATATAATTATTTGCCAGTATATGATATGCACACATTGAGAGCGCTTTTGTTAAATGCCCACCCTGTCTTTTGTGTTTTTGTAGGCCTTTGCTCAGTTTGATGCTGAGGGTGATGGTGTTGTTGATGTGGAGAGCATGCTCATGGCTCTGAAGAACAGCAATGGAGCCAATCTGCAGGGAGAACTCAGTCATGTAATTAGACAATTGCAGGCCTGCTCATTGACTCCAGGTAAGACTCTACAACTCCAGGATTAGTTTGAAAGCTTTAAAGTTACAGGGCAAATCAAAAGAAGTTACCAAATGTTTATCAAGGTCATGTATCACATGCAACACATTGCTAGTCGGTTAGTTAATAAGATTAATAGGCAGTGTTTGTTACATATTAGTCTGGCTATATTTAATTGTATGAATAGCCTTATGTATGCCACAACAAAATTACTTAAATATGCTAATTAGCCTAGCACAGAAAATTACGGGCTCGAGCTTTATACATGATGTAACTACAGGCTACCGAGCCACAAATGCTGACAGCAATGGCTGCCATGCAATTATTATTTGGCAAGCTAACTTGTCATTACTAGTGGCAGCAGATATATTATTTCAATACACCATCCTTACACAAGGCTTTACATGATAAAAAAGCCATATTCCATGTTCTCCTTTCTGGAGAATTCAAAAATGGCAATCTCATCAGGAGAGATTAGAGAGGTTATGAGCCATTACAAATGGGGAATCATCACACATTTCCTCATGCTTCATAATTTATTTGTAGGTAAAACAAGATATGAGAGACGCTTATTGTGGACACTGTTGTTTTGCAGTTTTATGTGGGGATGGAGTGTGCAGTCCAATTAAAAAATCTGTAGACACTTTAAGGCAGAAAATATTTATTATGAATGATAGTTCATATTACCAGTTTGAAGTGACTCAAATCTGATTCTTTTATTTGCATGTGACATGCAACTGGGCAGAGAGGATTTAATGCGTCTTTTTGTTGTATGGGATTGGAATTGATTAATGAGGCTTGTAATATGAAATCAACTGGGATAAGCAAAAACAATCTGATGTCTGATTAGGTGCATTTTAATTTCAGGTTGCTGCACATCAGATAGGAATATTGAGATGTTTATCAGAGATGATTTGGGTCATGATTTTATTAAAGAGGCTTCATTATTTGTCTTTGCAAAATTAAAAGTCTCTTCTAATTTAACAATCACAACTTCGTCTTCCTATATTAACAGCTGTTGTGAGCACATTGATTGGTATTGGCTTTTTACATAAAAAATGCAAGTAATAACAATGTTGGTTAACTTCTCAGTAATTTAGCCAATTGTAAATTTTTAGAGAAAATAACTTTGATCTACTGATATTGGTATTCTGTCTAAAGTCAATATTTTTCATAAAGATATTGCAGAGAAAATTAGTATTTAGTTCTACATTGTTGTAAATGCATAAAATTAACAACATTCAGCCATTTAACACAGCAGCAACATGTCATTTAAATATTCTCCCATAAATAATAATAATAATAATAATAATAATTAAAAAAAATCTTAAAGCTGCTATCTGCCATATATTAGCTATCTGCTAATATTTTTTCCATGTCATTGCACACCCATCTACAGGATTTGTGGATATTTTTTCCAAGTCTAAAGACAGACTAGGAGCACATTCTTCAAAGATCCTGAAGTTTCTGCACAGGAATCGCATCCCCAGCAATGCCATTCCCTTTCCTGCACTGGAGGGCTACAACAGCATTTGCACCATGAGGTCTTCTGTACTGCAGGATTTCCTGGATTATCTTCTGCAGAAGGAGAAAGGTGAGGATTATTGACTGTGTATGTTGCTCCCATTGCCGGATTATTGCTGGTGTGGTCCTCTATTTAGTCTCATTGTTTATATGTCATGTCTTGTTGATTGAGCTTATTATTTATTCATGAAATTGTTTGTAAATCTGTTTTATTTCTAAATTGGCACAACAGGATTCATCCTTATATTGCCAAATTAAGTGATTAAATTAAATTATGACTTTGTTATGACTCTCTATTATTTGTTACCTATGTCTTGGTAAATGTTTATGTTGGTATGGTAAAACATTTATGGAAACAACTCATAATGCAACATACATCACGTTCTTCATGTGATCTTGGAATTTGTGTCCCTTCAAGACCTGGACATTCAGTATCGGGCAGAACTGAACCAGGACCTGGAGGTAGATCGGATCAAAGTCATCTCTCAGTGCTACAGCTCCATCGAGGCCTCATCCAATGCTGCTGATATCCACAAGATGACAAATGGTGAAACTGTGTCTTTCTGGCAGTCGGATGGCAGCGCACGCTCCCATTGGATTAGGTATGGTGCTGTCTTCAAATTAGCTTGAAATGAAAGGTCTTTAACTGTGTGTGTGTGTGTGTGTGTGTATATATATATATATATATATATATATATATATATATATATATATATATATATATATATATATTAGAACATCATCAAAAAGTACAAACTCATATATAGATTCATTACTAACAGTGATCTATTTCAAGCGTTTATTTAATGTTGACGAATGTGGCTTACAGCCATTGAAACTTTTTGATGAAAATTATGGTTTACTGAGATGCGCACACACACACACGTCTGTTTAATGTTAGTAATATTGCAATATAAAGATTAATTGCTACTGCTATTCCTATTATTAGCACTACTTCTAATAGTAATAATACTCTTGAAATAGATGATGATTCGTAGTAGAATTAACAAAATGTTATTATGTTTTGTACTGTTCACTACTAGGACACGTCACATTACACGTGTTGTCAAAAAGGTGTGAAAACGCAAACTTAAAATATACACTAAAGTAATATTTGCTCAAACACTGAATACGTTTTTTTTTTTTTTTTTTGGAGATAGTAATATATTTTTTTTTTAACTGGGCTTTTTATGATTTAGCATTTTCAGTCTTATCAATGTTTTTATGATTCTTCACATGGTACTTTATATTTTACTGGTGTATTTCCCAAAGACTGTATTCGTTGTCTGTAAACTGTTTATCAAAGCTTCTCAGAAGTATCTATTCTTAGAATGGTGATCAGTGGTTAAGCACCTCCTATAAAAACCCAAAACAAAACTACAGACATATTTCTGTCTTGAGATTTTTATTTATTTATTTATTTTCAGGTTAAAGATGAAGCCGGATGTAGTCTTGAGACGGCTGGCCATCGCAGTGGCCTCTAATGACCACAGTTACATGCCCCAACTGGTTTCAGTGTCTGTGGGGAAGAACCGACGCTCATTGCAGGAGATCAGAGATATTCATATACCCAGCAATGTCACAGGATATGTGGCCTTGTTGGACAATGCCAACATTAATCACCCATGTGAGTTTCTGTCGTTGTCTGTTGAACCAGTCTTTCCTTCAGAAATGGAGCCTGCAGCAATATGTCATTAAAGTCCAAGAAAAATCCTATGATGATTCTATTTGATGACATATTACAGTGGAACAATAACATCTTGCGTCATTCTATAGGAAGAAATGATTGATTCTTTTCAGCAGTCCCTGCAAAACATAAACAAAATGTTTCAAACCTGACGACAGTGTACATTTTCCCCAGTGTTGCTGGATCCACTGTGTTATTAGATCATTTAGCAGTCAAAAATCTGTTGGCAGTTTTTGAAAATATTGTTAATTTTTCTCATTGAAATGGAGATGTTGAATCGATCAGCAGAATGATGACACAGCTTATGTAGAGTGCAGCTATTGCAAATACTCTTAAAAAAAAAAATAATAAAAAAAAGTTTCTTTCTTATATCCCAAATCATGCCTATACAGATGTTCAGATCAACATCAAGCGT
>NC_089801.1:23205244-23230244 GCF_029633855.1 Hoplias malabaricus | reverse complement strand
ATCAGCCACCAAATGTTAACTGTCAAAGTGTCACATTCACTAGGGGTTATATTTTTTAATGTTGGAATGAGGACATGAATAATTTGTAAAGATATTACTTTTAAAGGTATTCAACTGTGCATCTCCTTGAGGTCACCATGCCCAGGAGAATAAAGCCTAAGGGTTTCTAAAAAAACAGGGACTATAAATAAAGTGATTACGGGTAACTGATGCCACTGAGAACTGTACATGACCAAGGCCAAATAAATGTGTGGTCTCCTGCTGCTACTTCGGCTCAAAGCAAGCCATGTTCTCTGTGTGAGGCTCAGACAGAAAGAGAGAGCGAAGGGAGGGACTCAGATGAAGCTGTCATGGCTCCACTGGGTGATGAGAAAGTACTGCTGCAGCCCTCCTGCTGTTTTAGAGCGAGTGTGTGCGCGTGTGTGTGTGCGTGTGTGTGTGTGTGAGAGAGAGAGAGAGAAAGAGAGAGAGAGCGAGAGACAGTATAAACTGCAGCATTTACATCCGACTGCCTATAATTCCTCCTTAGTCTCTCTCTCCCTCTCTCTCTCTCTCTCTCTCTCCTCTTTGTCTCCTTGCGCTCGTTTGTTCTGTCAGAGAACAGTATGGTTTATGCAGGGAGGAAGGAACAGTTAAAATTCAGTGATGCACTAAAGAAAACAAGCACCAAGTTATGAAATACTCTGAAGGGAGAACTGTATTCTTTCTCGCTTTGTGGCCTCCTCCTGTAAAGTTAAACAGGACAAAACTGACTGGGACAGGAAAAGTTCCATAGAAAAGAAATGGAATGCTGCAGCAGGAGCTGTACGTTAGAATAAGGGCACAATGCCCGATGCCAAGCGTCAGCTTCAGTGTAATAAAGCTGCAATGCAACTGTGTCCCCTGGAGTACAACTCATTTTACACGAATCTGAGAGGATTTTGTAATCCAAAATTAATGGTCTTGTGTTGTGGACCTCCTTAATGGTCTTGTGGCTACGGTGGTCAATTCCACGACCCCAAAAAGGAGGACAGAAAAGATAATATAATAACAAAGGATCTTGGCTTGTCAAAGTAGGGGGTGGGGGTTGTTTCCAGGCTATCTGCACATCCTTCTGCAGGATTAATGCAAATCTGTAGCTCTGCTCAGACTCTATCCACCTCCAGACTATTCTCCGCACGGTGCTCCTCGATAAAAACATGTGGCTCCGGCAGAGCCTCTGCAGCAGTCAGTAGGTGAGCTACAATGTCAAATAATGCTGTTAAACCAATTAAATATGAGTGACATTGGTGCGAGCCAGTAACAAACTGCAAAACAAACCCAAAGTTAAACGTTTCACAAATTTGTTCCAAATAAAACCAGGACTTTTAAGAGGCCATCTGGTCAACATTCTTGTGGCTGAATGCCTTCAAATCCTCACAGAAAAGTCTTCCCTGAAAAGCAGAAGCTGTTACTGCAGCAAAGGGGGACCAAACACCTATGCTTAATGTAGATGTCAACAAAGATGTGGCCAAATAGTGCACAGTTCTTTAAAATGGTGACTTCTAATGGGTCATCTATTGCAAAACATACTGCAGTATGTCATGTGGTGGATAGAGGGCAGTACACTCCCTGCACTTTGTGTCTGTATTATCAACTGACCGCTGTGTTTTTACACAGCCAGTGTGGGTCAAACTCTGGGCTAGTTATCATAGTCTCTCTGTTTCTCTCTCTCTCTCTTTCCCTCTAGGCTATCAGTCTCTAGGGAGTCATCCCCCTCTCCTGTTTTCTCTTCTCCTCTCTCAATCCATAATTGATTAAGGGGATAGAAGCGCGACCAGCAGGCCAGTGTAACTCGGGTGCAACATGAGAGGGAGTAGCAGATTAGAAGCGGAGCGGGGTACAAAAGAAAATGGAAGGGTGGAGGAAGAATGAAGGAGAGACCGTGGGCATTGAAGGTCACACAGCATCTGAGTTATTACAGGAACCAGTTGATGCCAGACAGTGGGCAAGAGACAGAGAGAGAGAGAGAGAGAGAGAGACATCCCTCTCTCTTCCTCTTCTCTCTTTCAACACTGACACCCTGTTCCTGAGGTTATTATGAGAGAAAGCTTTGTGTGATAGAATGTAGGAGTAAAACCTATATTTCAGTCAGATTTTTGAGGCTCATAAATATTTCATGAAGCCTGAAAAAGCCTTCGCTGAGCAGATGCTATTATTTTGCATGAAAATGTGTGATGCTCGCACCGAATCTTGGCAAAAAAAAAAAAAGCGCTATTTTTTTGCCAGCAGTCAGCTCAACAGTCCCCGTTTTCTGAGGCACATCAAATCACAATGGTTTATAATAATAAAAATAATAAAAAACAGACTTGGAATTCAGTAACTTCACTAAATTACCTTTCACGTGCACACATTCCTTTACAAGACTATGATGAATTTAAAGAAATATTTCAGTGTTTTTCACCCTAATCTACATCTGTGGTGTCTCTAGCATATCATCAGTTACAGAGGATAATAGTTTCCCTGTATTTACAAAAACAAAACAGACATCCCTTGGACATATTCGAATATTTGGGGTTTTTGTCGTTCAGAAAATCTGCATCTGAACTTTAGCTTCTCCATGTTTCGTTGTAAGTAGATTGTTGTAGGCTCTTTTAGGCTTCATTCTGTACTTTTATGTTGACAAGGCTGAATACATGTGGAGTGCTGGTGGAGCAGAGTGTTTGTTTTTTAACCGCTGTAGAGCTTGAATACAGATGGAGTGGAGCGTTGCCTTTATCGACAGCCACAAAAAAAAATCTCAAATACCCAAATCTCAAAATTAAATCCAAATATCTACCCAACGAATGAATATACAAACAGCTGAATATCACCAGAAACAGTACAGAAAATTTCACTCATGTAGTGAACAGTGGAAGAATTTCTGTGTCAGATGCGTTCTCATAGCTGGAAATAACCCGCATACTTTAGGCATGGGGCCACACCAATCAAGTGTGTGTACGGGATTCTCCGGGACATTAGCGGCTCTGTTCACACATGCATCCACTAAGATTAATGTCCAGGATAAATGTTACAGACGGATACCTTCAGACACACAGGTCCTCTGGGTAAAGTTCGGAAAATCTCTGGGTTACAGCGCATGTCTGAAAGGGGGCTTAAGTAAGTCTGAATGAAAATATGGCCAAATAAAAAGAGAAATGAAAAATGGAAACTTAAAAATAATGTTTGCCAGTGTAAATGGCCACACAAACACACAGTACACACACCTGTCTCTCTTGTGCTTCTTGCCGCTCTTCTTCCTCTTCCCTCTCCGAACGGGGGAGGAGCTGTCAACCCTGTGGATCAGATTACAACAGACAGGAAACAGAGGGATGAGAGCACTGTGTACTTACACACACACACACTCACACACACATATTCATACGCACAAAGACAAACAAAATACAGCCCTCACACGCATACCCTAATCCTAATAACCTGGAATCAGTACAAACAATTTGTTTAAACAAATATGTATAAATGATTATTATATGGAGCTAGTCCTTCACGATAGAAGTCTGCTGCTAAAGCAATGCCTGAGAAAATTTCAGTTTGCACACTGACCTTGAGCAGATTAATTTTTTTATTTATTTATTTGCGACATCAAGCACATGTCTTTTTGGTAGTAAATGACTTAGTTAAACCCAAAATTGGTAAACCCGATTCTAAGAAATTTCTAAGAAAACTACAGTATAATTTCATGCCTTCATGCCACCACAGGTGTGTTGAGTGAGGAACGAACACGAGTTCCTCCAGGACACGGTGAACATTTAACATAGAATGGCAGCAGACAATATTGCAACTAGACAACAAATACAATAAACTAACCACAGACAATTCAAACAGTATTAAATGTGTATATATATACTAACTATACTGAACACTAAGCAGAACACAGTGGATAAAATACTATAAGAAAACAGACAAGATGTAAGTGGATAGCAGTAAAGCATGCTGTGTTTTATCAGTACCTTGATAATGCAACAAAATGAGATGAGTGTCTGTAAATGTAAGTGAGTGGATTATTCTTCATTTGTAACGTGTCCGTGTGCAGGAAGCGTGGAGTAAAAAATGAGGCAAGAAGTAGGGCTGTTTTACAGTTCAGCTGAGTGTGTTAAATTTTGTCAGGCAGACGACTTCAGCACTCTTACTGCCAGTTGGTACAGCACATGGAAGAACTGAAAGCACTGATTTGAAAATTCACTTTAACATGTATTTCTCTGAAAAGAGCACAAAGTAAATGCACTTAATATTTAACCTCATCAATGTCACAGATTCTGTAAAGATTCACTCATTCTGAAACGAATGCCTGCAGCACTGTGATCCCCAAATGGTGGTTAAGGAATGTGATGTAATACAGTGGTAAACATGTTTCTGTCTCAACATTTTTGGAACTTGGTGCAGGCATCAAATTTGGGATGAGTGCATATTTACAAAAAAAAGAGCTAAGTTTATCAGAAAAATCAAATGATCAAATGTTGTGTTTTTGTAATGAAACATTTATTACATCACTGCTTTCTGATTTTAGTAGCGTCTCACACACTCACACAAATGGAGTGGATTTGTTTTTTGTTTGAAGAAATATCCCAGAGATGTCCACCACTCAATTCATGTGAGATCTTAAGTCTTTAGTAGATCCTTTTAGACTAGGCTCATTACTGGATGCAGGCATTTCATTATAAATAAAGCAATAAATCCCTCTCACACTAAAATCTACTGGACTGGATGTGTCACAGATTCTATACTATTCCTATTTTAATTAGGGCCATAATATGTGGTGGATCCTGCTCAAAGAAGCTCAACTCTGGACTACAAAACCCGTTTTTCATCTCATGTATGCGTTACTATAGTGAAAAAATATCTAAATAATGATTATTAAATGACTGAAGAACATGTGAATGGATGTAAATGTAGTCAGACTCAACAACAATCATAATCCACATCCCTTCTAGATGTTTGCAGCACTACAGCCCTGATCATAATTCCCACGTGTGCAATGGGATGGCATTCTGTCATTTTATCCAGCGTTTCTTTTTCATGTTGTGAAACAGTCATTGCACAGACACATCCAAGACACTATGTGTCAGTATCATAGCTGTTTCATACTGTGGAATAAATATCACTAGATAAAATGATCTTCTGCATTAAAACGTTTTAAAAACATGGCTGCCAGTTACCACAAGCAGGCCGTTTGATTCTTCATCGCATGTGTGTTGCTGTTCACGTAAAAAAATCCCTTTCGTAAATATTATTTGGTACATTTTGGTAGTTTAAATTAATGGTTGCTTGCTTAAAGAGAGGAATCAGCAGCAGGAAAAAAAATAAAGAAAATATAAACAACAAAACCTCTTTTTGTGACCAAACACTCAATATACTCAACAAAATATGTGCAAATCTCTTCTGGTGTCTGGTTTCTACCACTGACATCTACACCTGCATTGTAGGGGTTATTAAGATTTGTAAAATGATACAAATACATAGTTCTGAGCATGCCTTCGGTACTTGGTGGTGTTATGGGAGGTGACTGAAGCAGAGTATTGCGTGAAATCGAGATGGAACTCTGGGGACCTTGGCTTAGAGCAAGAAAGATGCAACCCCTTTTGATGGCTGGAGGTAGGAGTGACAGAGAAAACTGAGAAACAGGAAGAAGCTAATGGGGTGCAGAAATTTCATTTTGGGAGCAGAAGGAAGAAGGGATACAAAATTAAAGCCCTAAACTGCATTTGCTTCTGCATTTGCTTTTAATATTCATTAAAATGTCCAGTGATTCCAGGCTGTTGAACAGAGGTTTATCATCCTACACCTGTGCTAAAATGATTTCTTCAATCTCAATATCTGGAGTTATGCTGGTGCTGTGATAAAAAATCTGTTGTGACTCTCCTGTATGTCACAGTTCCCTTTCAGTGCCACTTCCTACTCTTACTGTAATAATCTTGGTTGTGATTTTTAAGTCTCTCTCTCTCTCTCTCTCTCTCTCTCTCTCTCTCTCTCATACTCCCCTGATTTTCCTAGCTCCCCTTTTCAGTTCCTGTAAAACCCCGCTTCAGACAGTCTTGATTCTGTCACTCAAATGTGCCGCTAAGCCGAGTCCTAACTCCAGGCTTTAAATAAGCATACACAAAATGAACCCACAGGTCTGGGTCCTTAACCGCAACTCTGGAGATATAGCTGAGCTTTTACAAACACAAATCCAAGTGTGGATAGAGTATATACAAAAATTCCTCCATAAAAGGGAGAACTGATTAAGGTATATACTTCTACTCAGCACAGAGACTCCTGGTTCCTATCACCACCATTACAGGGAAAATTAATAAGTAGTTTATTTTGTAAAAATCAATACACTGACCGACTGTGTCTTCTGCCCTTCTTCTTCTTTCTTTTCTTTGGTGGAGGAGAAGGTGAACTGCTAGACTTCCTCTTGGTTCTGCTAAAGGCAAAATGCATAAGAAAGAAAGAATCATGAAAGATCATGGCTTTTTTCTTTGTAGCTTCACATTGTTGGTGTAACCTTAGCCACTGCAGCTGAATCAATAGAGCAAGGAATGATCCGGTATTCACTGAGCTGACTCAGTGTTGTGTGTTAGAATATGAAAAATGTGCAGAACTCAGGGCCTCAGTGTTTGGGAAGCACTGATATGCATCATACTGCAATATGCAGTAACACTTTAGCAAAACGCTGCACAATAAACTATGTTGTTAGTTCCACCCATTAGCTAAGAGTCCTGCAATCACACAGTGACACCTAGCAAGGAGTGTGAGGGTAAGTATATGTGAGACATGCAAAGCCAAATACCACCACTTTGTTTTGAAATGCTGCTAACACCATGTCACTGGACAGCTCAACAGATGGGTCCAGATCTGCTATGCCAGCTAACAGATGCCCACACTGGCCACACTAGTACTGTGCTTCTGATGAGTGCAGAGGGAGGCCCTCCAGTGAATGAAGAAGAACTACTTTTAAGACATTATTTTTTGGAAGTAACTAAGTGTTTAATCAGTGGGCACAGGGAAGTTTTTTTTAATACCAACACTGCATTTAAAAAGAAAAATAGAGTGGTATAATTTTCTGGTCCTAAATTTACACCAAAAATGCCATTTTCAAGTTTGGTTCCTGTGGAGAATGTGTGATCAGTGGTTACAAAACTGCAGACTCCAGCTGCATATGACATACACTGTTTTAAAAGAAAAATATATTATACTCTGAGCAAATAAGATGCAATAAATCATTATTATTTTTATTGCGTGAGAGACTTAATTTCTGTGTAAAAACTTTTACTAGTATTCTCTCTGGATTGTGAAGCTTTGCTGTGATAAATCTGTCTCCCTCGTTACTTCTCCCTCCCTCTTGCTATTTTCTGTTTATTTCATGCTGATTTCATGTTTTGTCTGTGTGTGTGTGTGTGTGTGTGTGTGTGTAATATAATGTGTCTCACTCATTATATTTCTATCCCTGTTTTTCCCAACTGGTGTCCTTTGCATTGTGTGAAACTCTAATAGAAATGACTTGAAACAAAGACTCCTTCCCTTAATGTCCACTAGAAGCCAGGTAAGGTTTTGTCTTCTCTAAAGCTTCCATTTTGGAAGTATTTAGGGTTTTTTCGACATTATATATGACAGTATATATGAATGTATGTTCTGTGTGCTCACCTGTAGTCATCGTGGGCGACAGAATCCTGATCATAGTAGTCTCCACGCCAGCCGTAATCGCCCTCATAGCCATCAGCAAACGGTCGGCCTTCAGCACCTTCTTCATCGCCGTGGGGTAACACTGTGACCCTGGCATTGGAGAGGATAGATGGTAATTATTTGGCTGAAACAGTATACTTTAGCACCCGGAAATCCAAAACAGAATATAACTGTATGTTACACTTCACATAAGCAGCTACAAAACTGCTGTTTCCAGTCCAACTGTTAAAAATGTCTGTCTGATGCCTTTTGTCTTGTCTGATGTTTATATTGCTCTAGGCAGTAGTCTGTGTATGAATATTTTTGTTATTATTTAAAAGGCAAATATATTGCATTTTTGTATTATTTACTTCACACATGATCTTTTAACAACTGATGTTCTTTTCGAGAGAACATCTTTTGGAGGCATAATCTTTCCCCACCTACAGAGATCAGGCTTAGAAATGAGCTGCATTTTCTGATTCTCTAATTGATCTAAAAAAACGCATACAGTGAGGTAAAGGTCTGGGATCTTATGATTAGTCTACAAAGAAAATCTGTAAAATGAATAACTTAATGTCCATTTTGACTGAAAATTAAATAAACAGGGGAAGTCTTGGCAATTTCATAGTAAAACACAAGCAAAACACATTATGATCTCATAGTTAAACTATGATTCATGATACACTGGAGACACTAGTGATTATTATAAACACACAAATGCAAGCACCTGCGCACACACACACACAGACGCTTCTATGTACACAATCTCTAGTGATTAGAAGAACTGCAGGCATGAGCAGAAAGAGGATTAAAGGGTGGGTGCTACCATCTGCACACATTCTGCAACTCTATGTGTCTGTGTTTGTGTGTGTGTGTGTGTGTGTGTGTGTGCACTCTATAAGGACATATTAAGCGTTCTAAGTATTAACATCATGGTCTGCCCCATCACATTGCCCAGTGCCATTCAAGTCCCTCCACATTCGGCAGCCACACAGTTCTGTTAGTGTTGCAGTCCCATTCCCACTAATCTTCATATAGTAATTGCCTCTGGTGTGATTTCTTAAACGATGCTAAAACCAACAGCCTCGCTACTCAGCCTCAGGCTTCAGCCCCAGGCTTTACTCCTTTTGGAGTCATAACACTTTCGTCTTCGTACTCTTTTCACTCCTTCACTGTCGGCCCATTCAAACCAGCTGAAAGCTGCCCTCAGAAGACTCCTTTCAGCCGAAACATTTCACTGAGGAATGGTTTAGCGGAAAATCAAATTCACACGATTTCCCCTTTTCCCCAAATGCAATTGATCAGACATGACAAGCTTTGCTTCTTTGACTTTACAGTTGAGCTGAGAGGCTCAGCTACAATATGTGTTTGTAGATAACCTCACAGTGTTTGGACTTTGCTGCTTTACTGTGCACACACAGACGTGGACAGAGGCTCAACTGTGCACACCATTTGTGCAATCTCTGTAGGAAAGCATAGAATGAAATAGGAGGCATAAATAGGTCACAGTCCTAATGCCAATCATGGGCTTGAGGGATATAAAGCACCCCAGCGCTGGGCGGGAGAACAAAGTGTTCTCTGAAGTGAGAGAGCTTCATCCAATAACTATAGAATGATCTGGTGTGTTGATCCCTGTAGGATCTCTTGATTTTCATGAATCAATATAACGGTCATGATTTTGAAACATCATAAGTATTCTGTTTTTAATCCAAGCTGGAAAAGTACATTTACAGATTGGCTGCTGGTATTTGTTCAACATGTGATGCTAATAATGTGTGAAATAAAAATTATACTTACATACTTATTATAATACTACTGGTTAATATTTATTTTTCATTTAAGAAACATTTAAGAAACATCACAAAGTCCTTATATTTTGATGGAAAACAAGGTTTTGTTTTGTTTGTTTGTTTTTTTTTCAGCCCAAGGTTATACATTTGATTAACAGCTAGTCAGATCTGATGATGTTTATTATATATCGTTTATTTTTGTATTTATATAAATCAACAACAAACATGCAACAACATGCCAAATGTTTGCACAGTCGTTTTTACCAAGAACAAAACAAGACGCATGAATACATTTTAATCCATTTCAAATCAGCCAGGGCTGTTGCTTTGCTTTGATCTAAGGAAAACAAAAGCAATGGCATGTTTACGTTGTTTTTTGACAATAAGAAAAGTGGAAAAAGAGAAAGCCATCAAAGGTAACGATACAGAAAGTGCACCAAATGGAAGTTTAACACATTACATAACTGGCTATGTAAATATTTATGTAACTGTGTAGTCATACTCCCATAATTATGTAACATAAACTAAAGGTACAGCAATAAATCAACAATAATAACATTACATTTTTGAAGGGTTAAGGCCTTCATGGCTTTATGTTTCATCCTATGAATTGGTCTCTGAACATATTACTTCAGCAAAGTGTGCTACAATGACCTCTGCGTCTTTGAAAAATATCCCCTGGTTATCTGGCGAGATCTATACAGTCATGCTACAGTGTGAAGGGCTCATTTATTACAGCAGGTCGCCCTGTGGCTCAGTGACTTCATGCTCATCTCTGAATGTCTCTGATGCCCTGAAGATACACAGCAATGAATAACACAGCACTCAGCACCTAACTCCAAGCTACACTGCAATGCTGCACTAGTCAAAGAGGCTACAGACTTTCAGTAAAGAACATAATCACGCCTTAGGCTTTATCAAGATCTGCGAGTAGGCAATGTTGTCTTCTACTAGACAGATGCCCACATTCCAAGCTAATGCTTTCAAAAGAAAAACTACAAAGGAATTAAGCTTATTTTTAGTTCAAATAATCCAACAGACCCTCTTGCTATATTTGCATCCTATGAAATAGTTCATGCCTAGCCCTGAGTGTAAAGACACTGCTGTAGGAGCGAAACCTTGTGTTTCCATTTTTGTATGTTATTTCTTCAGATATTTTTAAAAACACTATCTTCTGTTCCTATGTGTGTAAATAAATATTCATCAAGAACATAGTGATAAAAATACACTCCAGTGTTCCGGTTTCCACGGTCCATAAATACACTTTGTAGGTGGATTGACGATTCAAAAGTGTCCGTAGGTGTGAGTGTGTGAGTGACACACCCTGGAGGGGGTGCCAGTCCTTCACGGGGCGACACACATTCACACATTTACTCACGCACACATATGGACACTTTGAGTTGCCAATCCACTGACCGTGTGTTGGCAGGTTCTACACCATCTTTTTGTACCAGTGTCAAATTTTCTTTCAAATTATAAACCATTGTCGAAAGATAAAACCAATCCCAATTTTGACAAAATTTCAAATAATAATCAAATAATCCCCTCTTTTGATTCCAAACACAAAAGTTTTATGCACTGAAGGTCAAGACCTGGCATTTCAAATGGGGTACACTTCATTGTAGACCATTGTTCATAAGGCTTCATGACCCCTATAAAAGCCTTTAATTACAAGAAGTATTAAATGTAAGGATTTTTCAGAAAGTTCAACTTAAGCTACGACTGTCTTCATGAATGGCTTATATAAGTGCAATGTCGCATTATGAAAAATGACCTGTGGCACAGTACTATGAGATTAATTTCAAGGCCCATATTCATTGAAAGATCATTGAGGGATAAAGGGAAAACAAGGTTTTCAGAACAGAACCTTGGCCCGTCTTTCTGCTCAGAGAACAGATTAAATGTAGGTTCATATTTATGTATTTTTATATATTTCTTCTTGTGTGCCACAATTGCTAAAATGTTCCACTATGTTCACCACATTAAAAACTAACATTGTTCCATTTGAAGGAGGAGTGGAAAAGCAGAAAAGATGAAGGGGTGAGAGATACAGATGACGACCTTGGCTGGATGAAGGACACTGTGGTAATATGTCAGTGTCCCAGGGTTGCAGAGGCAATGTAGGGTTGCTGTGGAATCTATGGGGCCAAATTACAGCAATAACACAGGACCATTTTCATCTTTAAAACAGCTCTATGGTCATGGATGGTAATTAAAAAGAGACTGCACTGTACTGTATTGTGGAGCTATGTCCAAACATTTATAGCAACAGTGTGTGCGTGTGTGTATGCGTGAGAGAGAGAAGCTGGGTAGTGTAAACCTGTAATGGAATAAATTAGGAATGTTGTACATGATCCCGTTATAGTAATTATAAATATATGTGCTGTCACAGGTCCCAAACAGTCAGTTTTAGTGTTTGGCAAAGTTCAGGTCTAATATGGCCATGCAGGAGAATGAGTTCCTGAGTCTGTTTGTCTGTGTTATAATGGGCATGCAGCATATGTCAGAGAGCAGTAGGTCATCCAGGTGATGTACAGTGTGGGACGGGTCTTTCAGTATTATGTTTCTTCTACTGAGACGCTGTTCCAACTGCCAATTACTACTCTGTTTATGATCTATTTTATTAGCCTTCCACAGAGGTATATAACATCACATTAACAGCCTGACAATTCAAATTGTCAGCCACAGACTAAACAATTCATCACTCATCAATTTCAGACCGTAAAACCCAACCCTGACAAGGTATTTTTTGCATAATTTCCCCCAGATTTGAAAAGATTGGTTCAGTCATTTCATTGTGGAGTGTTATTTGAGTAATCTTGGGTTATCTGAGGTTCAGCTGCCAGGATAAGAGTGATCCCGCACTCAAAAATATGAAACAAAAGGCTTTGTGGTCACAAACGTATCACAAATGAAAGATTAGAGAAAGGCTAACCGAAGTTATTAACTGAATCCAAGCAAAGAGGAACAACAAAGAAAGTGTTTCTAATAATGTGGCCAATGAATGTAAGTGCATTAGGTGTAAGACCAATTTCAGCAGATGTATTCCACGTTCCTGGATGGAAGTTTTCTAAGGAGGAATTAGGCCTTTCAGTACTGGTTAGTTCCCTCATTAGTCAAGCCACAGTGAGGAAGGGAATGTGTGTGCCTGTGTGCCTGTGTGTGTGTGTGTGTGTGTGTGTGTGTGTGTATGTGTGTGTCTATGTGTGTCTGTGTGTGTATACCTCTGTGGTTATTTGATACTGTAAAAGTAGCACTCAAACCACAGCACTGGGCTAAAGATCTACAATAACCACAGTTCAATAAGACCTGAAAGTGATTAATAATTGTTTTGTGTTTGTGTGTGTGTGTGTGTAACTCACTGTGGTCTAGGGTGAGAGCCCTCTCTGGTTATGACTCCCTCTTTCTCCATCAGCATCTGCCGAAATGTCCCAACTTTCTGCCGGATCTCCTCTTCAGAGTATCTACATAAAACACACACACACACACACACACACACACATTACAGGTGTGAAAGGAAACACAAATACACACGTTATAGTGTGTGGCTGCTAAATCAAGACTTCACAGATTTAGTGTTATCAGCAAAAACCCAGGCATTAAAACACTGATATTTATAGGTAGCTGGTGCTGTTATAAATAACCTGCTCAAATATGTGGAGAATGCAGTCTCGCCTGTAAGTACTAACAGGAAAATCACACAATGGATGATGCAATGATGCTTCTATGTCGGACCTTAGAGAAACTATGAAGCTGCCAATAACTAACTTAAGATCTTGCAGCAACACAAACCACAGGTAAACTTCATGTCATGGTTAAAATAGCAGTATATTCAGTGAAACCTTGACTTACGAGTGAATCAACTTACAAATTTTCCGAAATACGAGCCATCACTTGGTCGATTTTTGCTTTATGAAGCAAGCTGAGATCTGAGCTATGAGCGAGCGAGCTTATGCCACTAGCCCAGTGAGCGTTCAGTTCACTTGGTTATCTTGCCGTGCAAGAATCTCTGTTGTATCGCTATGATTTGTAGCATTGTAGCATTAAGCGTGTAGCAAGTAAGTTAACTCCATTTATTTGAAGTCCTCCTTTTATTTGAAGTTAACTCCTTTTATTTGAAGTCAGCAATAATAATAATGTTTTCCTTTCATTTTAAAACCAAAAATGATTACATTTCAACTGACAATTAATATGAGTAATGTTACGATAAAAAATGTTCAATACGACCAAGAGACAAAAAAAGGCTGACTATTAATCGTTTAAATTTAAGAAACTTGATAGTTATGATAATGATAATCATATTACAATCTGTAAAGCACTGTTTAACCAACATTATTGGAGCCTTAATTATTATTATGACATTGTCATATATCAAATAATTGTGGTGATACCATCAGTTATGAGTGTGTGTCTAAACTTATATTATTCATTCATTCATTATCTGTAATCCTTATCCAGTTCAGGGTCGCGGTGGGTCCAGAGCCTACCTGGAATCATTGGGCCCAAGGCGGGAATACACCTTGGAGGGGGCGCCAGTCCTTCACAGGGCAACACACACTCACTCCTACAGTCACTTTTGAGTCGCCAATCCACCTACCAACGTGTGTTTTTGGACTGTGAGAGGAAACCAGAGCACCCGGAGGAAACCCACGCGGACACAGGGAGAACACACCACACTCCTCACAGACAGTCACCCGGAGCGGGAATCGAACCCACAACCTCCAGGCCCCTGGAGCTGTGTGACTGCGACACTACCTGCTGCACCACCATATAAATATATATATAAATATATATTAACCAAGTCTTATATATATATATATACACAAACCGGATTCCAAAAAAGATGGGACACTAAACAAATTGTGAATAAAAACTGAATGCAATGAGGTGGAGGTGCCAACATCTAATATTATATTCAGAATAGAACACAAATCACAGATCAAAAGTTTAAACTGAGAGAATGTATCATTTTAAGGGAAAAATATGTTGTTTCAAAATTTCATGGCATCAACAAATCCCCAAAAAGTTGGGACAAGGCCATTTTTTACCACTGTGTGGCATCCCCCCTTCTTCTTACAACACTCAGACGTCTGGGGACAGAGGAGACCAGTTTCTGAAGTTTAGAAATAGAAATGCTCTCCCATTCATGTCTAATACAGGCCTCTAACTGTTCAATCATCTTGGGCCTTCTTTGTTGCACCTTCCTCTTTATGATGCGCCAAATGTTCTCTATAGGTGAAAGATCTGGACTGCAGGCTGGTCATTTCAGTACCCGGATCCTTCTCCTACGTAGCCATGATGTTGTGATTGCTGCAGAATGCGGTCTGGCATTATCTTGTTGAAAAATGCAGGGTCTTCCCTGAAAGAGATGACGTCTAGATGGGAGCATATGTTGTTCTAGAACCTGAATATGGTTCTCTGCATTAAATGGTGCCTTTCCAGACATGCAAGCTGCCCATGCCACAAGCACTCATGGAACCGCATACCATCAGTGATGCAGGCTTCTGAACGGAGCGTCGATAACAACTTGGGTTATCCTTGTCCTCTCTGGTCCGGATGACATGGCGTCCCAGTGTTCCATAAAGAACTTCAAACTCATCTGACCACAGAACAGTCTTCCATTTTGCCACACTCCATTTTAAAAGACCCCTGGCCCAGTGCAAACGTCTGAGCTTGTGGAGCTTGCTTAGAAATGGCTTCTTCTTTGCACTGTAGAGTTTCAGCTGGCAACGTCGGATGGCACGGTGGATTGTGTTCACTGACAATGCTTTCTGGAAGTTTTCCTGAGCCCATTCTGTTATTTCCTTGACAGTGGCATTCCTGTTTGAGGTGCAGTGACGTTTAAGGTCCCGGAGATCACGAGCATCCAGTAGAGAATTACGGCCTTGACCCTTACGCACAGCAATTGTTCCAGATTCTCTGAATCTTTTGATGATGTTATGCACGGTTGATGATGATAACTTAAAAGTCTTTGCTATTTTACGCTGGGTAACACCATTCTGGTATTGCTGCTCTATCTTTCTGCGCAACAATGGTGGAATTGGTGATCCTCTTACCATCTTGGCTTCAGAGAGACACTGACACTCTGAGAAGCTCTTTTTATACCCAATCATGTTGTCAATTGACCTAATTAGTGTTAATTGGTCTTCCAGCTGTTCGTTATATGCTCAATTTCCTTTTTCCAGCCACTTATTGCTACATGTCCCAACTTTTTTGGGATTTGTTGACACTGAAATTTTGAATCAACATATTTTTCCTTTAAAATGTTACGTTTACTCAGATTAAACTTTTGATCTGTCATCTATGTTCTATTACGAATAAAATATTGACATTTGCCATCTCCACATCATTGCATTCAGTTTTTATTCACAACTTGTTTAGTGTCCCAATGTTTTTGGAATCTGGTTTGTATATATATATATATATATATATATATATATATATATATATATATATATATATATATATCAGAGAGCAAGATTAAAAGGCAGTTAAGAATTACAGCACCATTATAAGGCCATCCTTCCCCCCCCTCGCCCCTCTCTCTCTCTCTCTCTCTCTCTCTCTCTCACACACACACACACACACACACACACACACACACATAAACACACATGACATTCACACCACAAAATAACCTTGCTTGCCAATATGCCCACTACAAAACAACACACAATACGTCATACATCAGAACTAGTGACAGTGAGTCAAATAACACATGTAGCATTAATAGAGATATCACACAGAGGTCACAGGGACAGAGTGAGTGTGAGTGTGAGTGTGTGTGTGTGTGTGTGTGTGTGTGTGTGTGTGTGTGTGTGTACGTGTGAACATCATACATCATTTCTTCACTCCCAGTCTAATCCATAACAGACTCAGACAGCACTGAACTACAAAAGCATTCAGGTCTCCATCAATCTCACCCACCTGCTAATTCACTGCAGCAGCAATTTACAATATCACAAGCTTTATGGAACAGAGGACTAATTGCTATGAACATAACAGACGATGAAAAGTCCATTAAGCCGTGTATTACAATAAAATGAAACACCTTTGAAGTGTGTCTTTATGTCTTTCACCGCTAGAAGGATTTCATTCAGGCTCTGGTGTCTGTTACCAGTCGCTGTGAACAGTTTCCCTTGCGCAGTCCTTCTTTAGACCTAAGAGTCACTTTCTAATGGCAGAGCTGCCTTTGCTTTTGATAAACTGTATACTTATAAAACATTTTATTTATTACCAAATCAACTAATATTAGGATATTTTCAGTAATGTTCTGTTGAGTTTAATTGCACGCCATTATGAGACAGACTTTTACTCTAACCTTAGTTGACCATTTGATGCTCAATTGTTTGTTTGTTGCAGAGGTGTTTGTAAACAAAGACACAATGTCTTTGATGTGCAGCACTGAACAGCACACCAATGAGGAGCAGTTGTGTGAGTGAGTGAGTGAGTGAGTGAGTGAGTGAGTGTGTGAGTGAGTGAGTGAGTGAATGAGTGAACTAAAAGCCAGTTCCATGAGGTGCATTGCAACATTAACAAAGAAATACATTATAATTCATTTGTCGATGCAGACTTTATCGGCCACATTCTAGTCCCTTTGTCACTGGTCAGTCTCTGATCACAGGACATTGGTTGATTTTATTTCAATTAAGATGAACTATGAGATACATACATACATATATATATATATATATATATATATATATATATAGTATCATTGACATGTTTCACCACATGGTGCACGCTGCTCTTCCTGCTGAGACCAGAGAGCAACTCCTCAGTGACCACTGCCTGCTCCTCACTCAACAAAGTTCTTCCTCTGTGCTGCTAAGAGCTTCCATTCTTTCCCAGTTACCTTTTCTCGATTAATATTTATTCATTCATCTTCTTTTCTGCTTGATATGTTTCAGGGTCGCGGTCTGATTAATATTTTACAGTGAAAAATATTCTGTCTCTGGTTTACATTATTCCAATATTTGGCTGCAGACACAGTAATGAAACAAAGAAGGTACTAGTGACCCCAGAAAAATGGACTGCCCATATGTATTCATAAAACTGATTCAATCCATTTATTTCTTTGTCATTTCTGCACAGCGTACAGCTGTTCCTAGTTAAATTATTGTAAGAAAATGGGAATGTATTAATTCTCATGTATTTTAAATCTATGCTCTACACTTTCAGGCTCTGAGGAGCAGCCTTTTTTCCCCTTTATTAAGTAGGGTCACATGAAATGTTGCATGAAACTTCACAGATGTCAGATTTGAGGCCGTTTTGTAAACACAAGGCACACGTGTCTAAATTATTCCCAATGATAAAGATCATTTACATTGTACATATAACTCTCTCTGCAGTACAGAAATAATGGTAATGCTTGTGTGATAAACACTTTGCATTTATGGTGGTCGGGCAAAAGTGGGCTTGTCTGGTCTTGTTTATAAGAAGACTGTCGAACCTTTATTCTTAATTTATATTACATCTTGTTTATAATATAACACATACTTATACAACACTACTGAAAAGGGGGGATTAATCCCACCGTTAAAATTCTAGCCATTCCAAGCAAGTCCCTGAGCCTCTGTGTGGATTAATCTGTAGCTGAAGGAGTCTGAGTCAAAGGACAAAGTCAAAGTCAGCCACTCAGGCATGCGGATCACACTCACTCTGACACACAATGACATACACACACACACACACACACCAGCAATCAGCTGTCAGACATGGCATGAAGACAGAGTAGAGCAGCAAGAAGTGATTTGGATGCCAGCTTGGGTCACCGTCTGATCCGAGATCAGATTGTGGCTACGCCACATGGTCAGTGTGTGGCAGGGTCAGATCTTGAGGGAAACAGACCCACACTTTGGCCTAACATCAGCCACAAAGAGACACAATTCTCTCTCTCCTTCTCTCCAGTGTCCAGTGGCTGTATTCCTCACAGCTTCCATTGAAAACAATTCAACATCTCAGCAATTTTAATTCAGTTTATTCCCAGTCTGTTGATATTAAAGATGTGTTGTGTGCAGCATCTGATGGTGTAATAAACCATTGTTTCAAAGGTTATCTTCTTAAAAAACCCTGGAAAATAAACAATCAGCTTACAAGGTAAATATAATTAATGTAGGACCTGAATAATGTAAGAGAGGTGTATTAATGAGGACAACGACTACACTGCAGTTAAGCTTTATTTGGCTGTTAATTTACACCAAGCATCTCATTTTGCCAAAATAAATCAGCCTTGCACATAAAGCAAAACCAAAACGTCTTAAACCAATTCTCTGTCTCTCTGTCACTTTCTGTCTCTCTCCTCAACACTCCCCAGCCCTTTACACCCATCAGAGTGCCGTTGCCAGGTGATTCTCTTTGAGAAGGTGCCAATAAGTACTTAGGGCCAGAACTAAAGGGCTTGGCTCTAAGGATTGGCTCAGAGCTCTGCATCCTCTGGCCCATTTCTGGGAGCTTTGGCCACAAACTAAAACAGTTATTCTTTTCTTATTCTTTCAGTTTTTTTTGTTACCCCTTCAGCCAGAAAACAGCAGCCAAACTCAAGCTTTTCATTTCTGTTGTTTGTGTAATTCCTCTATTGTAATGATGATTTAAAGACAGACCAAATTTATCCCAAAGCATCTATAGTTTTTCATTGGTCCCTCACACATACATCATCAGAAGGGTCCTAAAAGTTCATTCATCTATGCATTCATCTTTTATAACCAATTCACCCTGATCAGGGTTGTGTTAGGTGCCGAGCCAAACACAGACAGTGACCTGAGGAGAGGATCATACTCGGGACCGTCCTAAACATTAAACTAGAACGTGTAGTGCAGGAGGAAAGTAGGGCATGGTTAGAACAGCTGAATTGCCAGTAAGGTTTTTTCATTTTACCCAAATTGTCCCTTTTTATTTCAGAAAACTGTATTTTGAGGATATTAAGTCAATTCAATGCATTTAATTTCCAATATACAAACACCAGAACTGGAGTGATAACAATATTAGAACCCAATTAATTTACGCTATTGTCTTCCCTGCAGTTTGTATAAATGTTGAGGGAGTAAAATGGAATGGAGAGAGAGAGAGAGAGAGAGAGAGAGGGAGGGAGAGAGAAAGAGAGAAGGTTACTATTGCTTGAAAAGAAACCGCAGAAAACCAAGCTGAACACTGTGTCTATGTTATTATGTTCCGCATGTAACAAAAGAACAAAGCGCTTTCCTGCCCCCAAACTCAGTGCAAACTCATGCACTCATTATTAGCTTGTCATGTCCATCACACACTCCAGACGCAGCTCCATAATCACGCTGGCAAGGGCCGACAGAAGACAGTTCCAGGCACGTGCAAAGTCGCATTTCAATAGTAACAAAGACCACAGCCCTTCACTATCCCCAACAGTGTCTGGTTAAAAATATCTAAATAAATATATACACAATTAAATAATCTCAATTTATTTGAACTTAATAAAGGTTTGTGTGTGCTTGTTTTAGAGCTGAGTTTGTATATGTATGCACAAATTTCTTTAACGGTATTCAGTCCCAAGGTAATCAGTATGGTCAGGTACTGATTTTGGGTGATTAGCTGTGGACCACAAACACCACTTTTTATCATCCCAGAGGTTTTGAATGTAGCCCCATCACTCCAGAGAACGCGCTGAGTAAATACTGCTTCAAATTCTGGCATCCTCAACTTACAGCACCCTCCTCCGTTTCTACACAGCTCCGAGCTACAGCGTGGAAAACTTGACTCAATAAACCTCCAGCTGAGAAACATGCACACGCAGGCAGATATTATTAGATCAGGCATTTATTGATCTCCTCTTCTGCATAGTGTTAATGCACTGTAAGCCTCCAGCAGCTAGAAACATAGGCAGAGTTCAGAGTAATGGAAAAATTATACTAATAATACATTACATTTCTAAAAAGTAGGCACTTGCTCTAATGTGTGTCCTGAAAACAGGGGAACTACAAAAAGTTTGCCCCAGTTTTGCTGCAGTTCTGAGAAGCTTTACATAAGATGGTGTAGAATAGCTGAGAGGATTTATTTGCTTTTAACCACAACAGCATTAATTGGCTTAGATACTGGTGTCGAATGATTAGTTGTTGATCACAACGAAGGTACTCAGTGGTGCTTCATCAGTTCCACTGCTCCACAGCCCAATACTAAGGTTCTAAGGAACATTACACTCCACTAGACAATGCATAGAATTAGGTACAGAGACATTAGGTTGCATGTATGGCTGCATTCAGAGTACCATTTTACTGAGTAATTCTAACACATTTAATGCCTATATCAACAATTGGTGCACCTTAAAGTAGCTATATTTGGGATAGTGTTTGGATACCTTTGGACCAATATGACCCAGCTCTCAGCGCTTCTAGTGTTAAATTTGTAACTATTTGACGGTGATGTTATTTACCTTATAGATTTTTTCCCTTCCACTTTAAATGTAATTTTTGTAGGCAGACATTTGTACTCTGTTGAAGAATAGAAGTAGAGATGCAGGTAAGAATCAAACCTTCTGTTGAACAAATGAAGGATCCAAAAATAAAATTGGGAGGTGTACAAAATCAGCTACAGCAAGAAAGGAACAATCTCAATATTAATGGCACCAGCAAAATGGCAAGCAGCAGCGCTGGAGCTGAAACAGTAGGATGTGAGCAGACAGCTGTGCACTGAGCTGTGGTGCTCAAAATTGACACTGCCTTACATTATAGCTTTGACTGGAATGGTGTTCTCTTGTTTCTGGCGGTATTTTTTTTTGGGAGTTTTTATTCATTTCAGTGACAGCCCCAACTAAACTTTCCCATCCCAACACACTTCAGGACGCTGACTCATGTTCCCCTCCTTCAATTTCATCTCCGATCCACTTCTGTATTAAAATACTCCCCCATTTTGCAACACCTTTGGGCAGGGCACCCTGAAATGAGCAGGAAGTGCTCATAAACATATCAGGGCCAACGCCCTGCCAGAATTCCAATGTGACAAAGGGTTCCTATTTAGTTTAGCTTGCCTCCAGTAGGAAATGTGTTCACTGTGGCGTGGCCTGGTTCATGTAGTGGACCGTCAAAGCCTCTTGTCACACCGTCTGCCCTCGCTATAATGCAATTCCCCTGCCCTGTGGCCATCTCTGGATCTAGAGTGGGTAGGGGAGCTCTAACAATCACTCAGTATTCATAGAGCATTATCATACAGGCATTGACCCTCATGAACCAAGCGGGGTGCAGGGAGATAGAAAGTGAAAAATGCTCAGCAGGAGAGATGGAGAGAAAGAAAGAGAAAAGAGATACATGCCAATATACACCTTACATTTGGAGGGTCTGTATGTGGGTCCATATCCTAGTTTACATAACTGTGGAAAGTTATTACTGCCTTAAAATCAATCACTAATAAGCCTGCAGTTTAAAGGGGTTAATTACGCTCTTATCTAGACGGGCAGACGAGAATTTCAGGATTTTATTCCTAATTCACTGGAACTTTATGCAACAGATGTCTCTCGTTAGGAGTCACCACAGAAGATCATGATTATCCGTAAATTTGACTTTGTGGCCACCATCTAGTTTTGCGACTGGCTCTATAAGAGCATTAGCCATGCTCCCGCAATGGCTGGGACCCTCACACACCAAAGAACCATTTCAAGCATCTAGGTATCACTTGTACCACCACTGGCCAGTGATTTATAGGGCTGAACTCTTGGAGTTGACTCAGTCTCAGTTTGCGAACACCTGCAGCACACTTTGAACTTATAAGGTTAATGCTAAATTAATGCAAAATGTATTTAAAGAAAAATGTGGCCATAATCCTTCCATAATTTTGGATGAATTTACCATGTTTTTTAAATTTAACATACCTTCAAAGCTATTGTTTATGAAACTTAAAGCAATAAATTATACCTCTAAAATAGTAAACCTTTGGAACTTAAAAAACTTAAAATTCCATTGACTAACTGTTTTTAGTTATAGTTTTAGTTTTTAAAAGTAGAATAAAACTAACAATAATAACATTTAATAATTAAATGACTAAAATGAGACTGAAACTATACAAGACTAAGACTAAAACTAAATCAAAATCAGATGCCAAAATGAACACTGATCGACCGACCATGCTTTTGGATTGTGGGAAGGAACTAAAGCAAAGAGAGGAAACCCACTTAGACACAGAGAGAACACAAACACCAAAGAGACAGTGACTAAATGCAAAAATCTAAACACAAGACCCCAAAATCCTGGAGCTGAGTGTGGGCAAGTCTGCAGCTTCGCCATGCTGCCCAGACAAGGAGAAACTCAAAGTGAGCCTGTCAGTACCAATGTAAATTAAACGTAAATGTAATTCATTAGCTATCCATGTCGTTAATTATTTAATGTTTGTTCGATCTTTACTGATCTCTCAGCCATCCAAGGTCAGGAGACCAATAGAGCTCAATTAGCCTCACTTCCTCTGGGCTGTAAGATGGCCCTCCCTCTCCCCCACCTCTCAGCAGGTTTGCTATCTAACACAGGCATTGATCAGCTCCAGAACCGAGCTGGCCGGGTTCTCCTCTGAGCGTGCTGAGCTGTAATAACATTGTGTTCGTTTGAAAAGAAGCAGTGGCTGTGTTCACCTGTTTCGGATGGACCATGTGCTAGCCTTCAAATCTTAGTTTGGCAGCACTGTGTGGTTCACAGAGACCTGGCTAACAGGTGGGGGTCTTACTGACACTGACACAAAGAGAAAAAAGCAGCATGTCATTACAAAAACAAACTGAATGGTGCAGATTGGTTCAAGTATCAATCTTTAAGACTGCATTGGGACATCACTACATTTTGCACCCTACGTTTTAACGCTATCAGTAAAATACCATTAGCCGTAGCTGTGATCTGCCCGGGAGGGGAACAGAGTAACCAGGGGCAACCATTGTGTGCTGGATATGATTGGAGCATCACAACAATGGGTTTTTTTTTATCAGCAGGGCTGCAGAGGACCCCCACTAGCAGAACACAGCAGGTGTGTGTGAGTGTTTGTGTTGGGGGAATGTTACCTATTCTTGTGCAATAAGCTACGGAAAGTAACACAGAGCTGGACGGATACGGCAAAAAGAGGGGAGGCTTTATCTTATCCATACCTGCATACAACCAAGCTCAAAAACATTCCCTATATTCCGATATAGATGTGTTTTGCTAATGCTTTCCTAGAAAACAGTGTCAGTGGGAGGCACTGGCTGCTGAAAGGGGACTTGCAATATAACCCTGTTCTAATCAATATAGCTTTTAAACTGTGCACAGGATCATTATTATTGTTTCCCTTTTACGATTTATCATATGCACTATGCTAGCGGGAGGCAGGGCAAGTCATTTGCTATGTTCAATACTGCAAATACAAACACTAGTGTTGTAAAAATAAACACATTAACATACATTTAAACCCCTTTCTGTTTTCAAACTATGTTCATGTTAAGGTCAAACACAAATTATAAATGTCTTTCAAAGCAGCACATTTAGCATTTGCTCTAGACTATGCTGGACAATGTGTGCAAAAGACCTGAGCAGCAATTTAACAAAAGCAACAGCAAAGTGTAAAGCTTACATTATAACAAGAAGTATTGGGAGTAACAAATATGTTTTAAAGTTTTTTGAATAATGTATAGTTGTAATTCAAAATACAAACATTCTCCTGCTCTTTTGCAAAAACACGTGCATCTATTTGTTCTGTTCCTGGGCGCAGCAGGTAATGTCGCACACACACAGCTCCAGGGACCTGAAGGTTGTGGGTTCGAGTCCCGCTCCTGGTGACTGTCTGTGAGGTGTGTGGTTTGTTCTCCCTGTGTCTGCGTGGGTTTCCTCCGGGTGACTGTCTGTGAGGAGTGTGGTGTGCTCTCCCTGTGTCTGCGTGGGTTTCCTCCGGATGACTGTCTGTGAGGAGTGTGGTGTGTTCTCCCTGTGTCTGTGTGGGTTTCCTCTGGGTGACTGTCTATGAGGAGTGTGGTGTGATCTCCCTGTGTCTGTGTGGGTTTCCTCTGGGTGACTGTCTATGAGGAGTGTGGTGTGATCTCCCTGTGTCTGTGTGGGTTTCCTCTGGGTGACTGTCTATGAGGAGTGTGGTGTGATCTCCCTGTGTCTGCGTGGGTTTCATCCGGGTGACTGTCTGTGAGGAGTGTGGTGTGTTCTCTCTGTGTCTGCGTGGGTTTCCTCTGGGTGACTGTCTGTGAGGAGTGTGGTGTGTTCTCCCTGTGTCTGCTTGGGTTTTCTCTGGGTGACTGTCTGTGAGGAGTGAGGTGTGTTCTCCATGTGCCCAACACACGTTGGGAGGTGGATTGGTGACTCAAAGGTGTCTTTAGGTGTGAGTGTGTGTTGCCCTGTGAAGGACTGGCACCCCCTCCAGGGTGTGTTCCTGCCTTGTGCCCAGTGATTCCGGGTAGGCTCTGGACCCACCGCGACCCTGAACTGGATAAGAGTTACAGAAAATGAATGAATAATTTTGATGTTAGCAACTGTAGAGGTTAATTTTTTTTTTGTTTTGATTTTGTTTTTTTTTATATAAAATGACATAAGAGCAGGTGAATGTATTAAATTGTAATTACAATTATATGT
>NC_089801.1:23147744-23202744 GCF_029633855.1 Hoplias malabaricus | reverse complement strand
CTTCTTGCTTTTGATTACATCACTGTGCACTAAGGAGTGGAGAAAAAAATGACATCAGACACCAGGCTGGGCTCACGAGGGAGCTTCTAGAGCACACCACAGCTCCCCTTGTTTGTCATTTGGGGGTTATTTAAGGGGTTTTATGCTGCTGCTGCTGTTGTTGTTGTTGTTGTGTGCATGTGTGTGTTTGTTTGAACTCGGTGTGTAGTGATTTGTGTAGTTGCTGTAGGCTCAGTGTGGAGCAGAAGTGTGTCTCCTGGTGTTTTGTGCCTCTGGATATCACCACACACCAAGCCCAAAAATACTGAGTAGTTTATTTGTGCCCGTCTGCACTAGTGCCCTTGTTAGGGGGGTTATTAAATGTTGCATGTGGCAGTAAAGCTACATCTCAGTGTCCTTCTCTGGCAACATCACACTATTGAGTCTGTTATATCACATAAGAATCACCCTCCCAATGCCACAAAAAAAAGTTTACATCTGTGACAGAGGAGCCATCTTCTCCTCATGCAATAAATGATGTGTAATTTTTTCTTGTCCAAAATAGATTTAATAGATTTTTAATTTAATTGATTTTTTAATTTAATACATTTTTCTATTATTATTTAATTATTTCATGTTTTATTTTATTTAGATTATATTTTATATATTCCACTACTCCATAAATGTTTTAACTGTGTTTAGTTCTGAATTAAATCGATGGAAAAAATTTTGAGATTTGATGATTTTTCTCATCTTGTTCCTTAGCTTGCTTTCTCAACCCAAACTAGAGAGCAATTAATCTGCTGGAGGAAAGGGGCCGGGCTTTGTGAGGTGTTTAAGACCCCTGGCAGATGGTCGCTCTCTCCTCTTTAACATTCAGCTTCAGATCATGGTCATCAATCTGACGGCCACTACATCAGCAGTTCTAATGAGGAACGTACCATCTGCCGTGAGACGAAGAGGAGGTGGGGGTGGGGGGTTGGGTTTTGACAGATTCTGTGGTGAACAGGTAAAGACTGTGGATCCCATCGGCTGATGCGCAGTTTGTTTGAGCCATCAAATAGATCTGACCTGTGTTTCTAAAAAAATATTTAATAATTAGGATGTGTTTATATTACTGTAGACAAAGTCACGATGCACCTTTGCATGATCATGGCACCTTTTTAGCCGCCTAGTTCTTTCAGGAAGATTTGGGTTTTCTGCTCCTGGGGCTCCCACTAGTGTCATTTTTTACAGCAGTGTACTGAAAAAAATGGGGCGGGGGAAAGTTGGCTAGTGCAGTTTCTGCAGTGCTGAGGCCAGAGTAGCTCTATCCAGACAAAGGCTCTATTGTCCCTATTACAGGTCAGTAATTTACAGCTGTAATTTTAAGGTAAAAATATTACACAGCATTCCTTTACGGTTAGTTTATACTTCTGTGAATGTTCATTTAAATGGTTCTGTTTCACAAAACACAGTTTGGGCATGGACCTTCTCCCAAACCACAATACAAAGAAGCAACATATAAGAAGGTTCTGCCACCCGTATTCTTCCAACAACTGATCTTCAAACTGCTCCGTATTTCTGGTGCTGTTTCTAGGTCATTTGAGTCGTGTATTGTTTGGGTCTTGTGACCATAGCTACCAGCGAGCCAATAGGCATTTACTTGACTCACAATGCTGCAGTGCTGCAAGGCACGGAGGTTCTGAAGGTGTGCAGATCAATATGTGTGAGTCATAAAGCAGAGATATTTATGTGGATCTGTGCAGAAGTATAAACCAGCCGTTAAACTGCTCCATTTGAGTCTGTGCAAGTTCTGTTTTGAGTAGACCATTGGTTGGGTCTCTACACCAATAAGCCAATAAAAATAGTGTTTGTGGGTTTGTTTGTGTGCCTGGTTAGTTGGGATTTGAAGTGTGTGAGTTGTATTGAAGTAAACTATTTCTCTGGCAGAATTTCAGTTTTAATATTCATTGATTCATTCATTCATTCATTCATTATCTGTAACCGCTTATCCAATTCAGGGTCGCAGTGGGTCCAGAGCCTAGCTGGAATCATTGGGCGCAAGGCAGGAATACACCCTGTGTTCACAGGGCAACACAGACACACAGACACATTCACTCACGGACACTTTTGAGTCGCCAATCCACCTGCAACGTGTGTTTTTGGACTGCGGGAGGAAACCGGAGCACCCGGAGGAAACCCACGCAGACACGGGGAGAACACACCAACTGCTCACAGACAGGCACCCGGAGCGGGAATCGAACCCACAACCTCCAGGTCCCTGGAGCTGTCTGACAGCGACACTACCTGCTGTGCCACTGTGCCGCCCTATATTCATTGGTGGTATTTATAAAAAGAATCTGATTGGATGAGCCATGCTCAAACCCATTGTAAAATACATAATATTTGCACATCTATGACCAACATCTGATCTCAATATTAACGTGCCCCTGTATTAACCCAGGCTGTTTTAAAACAGAGACAGAAATACAATGCTATACATTGCCACCTTAAACCATTGCTACTTCCTCAAACTTCTCCTTTAGTGTAAGACTCCCTTCAGGAAGAGGATAAAATCTAGGCTTTTCTACTCAACTTAAAAACCTTGAACAGATTTTGTTTCATGGAGTGGCTATACCACATTTATAGAGTTAAACCTTGGTGCTCATGTGCTCACTGCTGATGGACTACAATGTGTGGCAGAAGAATAGTATATGGTGAATTTTTTTGGGGAAAACAAATACATTGAACATGTATTTTACAATATTTTATATTGGCCAAAGCTATAAAAGCTATAAGCCTCTTTTATCTTTGGGGTCATCTGAAGGCAATTGTCTATGCTGTGAAGAGACGAGATGTGCAGCACCTGAAATTACGGATACTGGAAGCCTGTGCTAGCATTTCTCCTGCGGTGTTGCTATCAGTGTGTGAAGAGTGGGAGAAGAGGGTTGCATTGACAATCCAACACAATGAGAAGCACTTTAAATACATTTTATAAGTGGTCAGAAACTTGTAAATAACTCATGAAAGAATAAAGTTACGTTAAAAGCACCCCATTGTTTTTCTTGTGAAATTCCCAATAAGTTTGATGTGTCACATGAAAAAACAAGTTGGATCCAAAATGGCTGACTTCAAAATGGCCGCCATGGTCACCACCCATCTTGAAAAGGTTCCCCCCTCCCATATACTAATGTGCCACAAACAGGAAGTTAATATCACCAACCATTCCCATTTTATTAAGGTGTATCCATATAAATTTAGAGGTTTTAAACCTTTAATTTAAAGGTTTAACCAAATAAATATCACCAAGGTAAAACTGGCTAAAACAGCCTTTATGACAACTCATTGGAATAAACTTTAAGGCCTAGGTCAGCTGCCATGAAGGGCTTCTGTAAGTGTCGTGTAGCTGAATGAACAAATCCAGTTCCAAAGTTCTCCGCGTGTTAAAAGTTTGCTTCGTTTTAGCTTACAAAAATTCGTTCAACATTTCAAGTGTGTCTTGCTGCTTGCCAGTTTCAGCATTTTATTCATGAGGTCAGGTGTGTACACCGAGTGCTTCATCATCAAGGTCCTTCTCACACATTCACACAGGGTACACACACAAGGTCGTAGCCCTCTTGCCTAATTAGTCACTCCTTGGCACGTCTCCTATGGAAAGCTCTTGAGGCGTCCAGCATGGTGACCGCAGGGACATGTGGCCGACTGAATGGCCGAGCCTGCAGTGACAGGGATTAGAACCTCACAAATGCCTCGGCATACACATTACCGCTCCACTGCAGAATAATGGCTTGGAAATAAACAAGCGGGGAAGTGTGAGACAGAGAGGATAAGACTCCACTCTTTCCACTAGCTATTATATTTCTTAATGGCTTATGTCCCTGTTCCTTCCATTAAAATATGCATTATAGTTATGTTATGCTAAGTATACATTAAGTTATGATATGTTGCTAGGTTTTTAAAGGCAACACCTCCATTGTAAGCAATGGTATTTGCTCAAGGGACCATCAACTTTATTTTTCCATATAAAAGCACTGTTCATAGTATGGGTCATTCTGGAGCAGCTGTACATGAGCTCATGATCAATACCCAGTGCCAAACATCAGCTAGAGTGGTATAAAGCCCCCAGCACTGAGCGCAATAAAAACATTTAGTCTTTGGAGTTGGAGTCCGTGATCCAGAACGTATCACCCCACATAAATATCCAAGAAAAATGACACCACTAAACTGTATGTGGCTGAGAACAATCATATCCTTACAGTCATGTTCCAACATCTAGTCCAAATTGCTCCCAGGAGAGAAGAACACGTTCGCGCCACAAAAAAAAGAGTCAAACTACGTGTCTATGTGTGAGACCTAGTGAGTGTGAAGACCCGGACATTAGATTTACACCATTTTCATACTCATTAAACTACTCAGTGAACAACTACTTGCTGAGAGCACTCAAATCAGGAAAGGAATGTTTCATCATCTTTGCAGAAACACACTTGCTAACTGGGAAAGCACCGAGCTCCATGTTTAATGCATCTTTGTAAAACATACTTTATTTATGAGTTCTGGGAGCTCTCCCTGTTCCATGGATCTGCCAGATCTGTCACTACCCACTACCCTGTATATAATCATTTATAATAATGCAGTAATATAATCCCCAGCATGATAAATCTCGAGCTCTAACACTGCATTAAAAAAGCCCTTTATCTTCTGTAAACTTTTAATTACAGCATCTGCTCACAGTTTAAAGAAGATGCAGCTTGAAAGACACCTTTCCTTGTTTGGCGTCCATTGTCTGGAGGAATACGTTATAACACACCGCTGCAAAAAACCAAGCAAGCAAAGTAAAAAAAAAAGACAATAGCTATTATGCATAATTGTATATTGCACTGATCACCTTTCTGAACGACATATCACATAGTACACACAACCTCTGTTCAGAAACTAGGAAGCACTGTTCAAAGGGTTGGGAGAAATGTCATTCATTCATTTCCTGTAACCTCTCCAATCTGTTCAGGGCTGTGGTGGGTTCAGGAACACACCTTGGACAGGGCATGCATCCATTACAGGGCATCACACACACACACCCAGCTGCTCACACATTCCCACCTGTGGACAATTCTGCACACACAAAGTGTCCTACAAACATGCGTTTTAGGATCGTGGAAGAAACTCAGACCCAAGAATCAAACACAGGACCCTGAAGCTGGGTGGCATCGACACTAACTCTAACATCACTGTGCTGCCCATAGGAATACCATCAGTTATACAGTATAAAATGATTATAATACAACATTAGTGCTCTACGTTATTAACTATTTAAAACCCCTCTGTTATTGTAGAAATGAGAAATCTCAAAAATAAAATCCCTTATTCAGTTTAACACCCATTTCTTGTTCTAAATCTGCAAATCAACCATAAACATATTTTAGCGTCTAGTTCACAATACAGCAAACATACAGTGGATATGTTAATATTGAGTTTTGAATAGTATTCTGCCTCACCCCTGCTCCTCCATCATCTCCTGCAGCTCCATGCACTTCAGCTCCACTCTTCTCTTTCTCTCATGGTCCAGAATCTCGCGATGAGCCTTCTTCACCAGCACAGGCTCAGGCTGTTTCACACCCTCCTCTTTTTCTGGCTCTTCCTCAGCTTTGGGGCGCACGGCAGGCTGCAGGGGGACCCCATTAGCACCGTCCCCAGGGGAGGGAACCCTCGCCCCGTCGTACATGGCCACAGCACCCTGGACAAATCAGAGGAAGAGATAAGACAGGGTCGGTGATGAAATTCAAATGGACATTCATTGATGCGTTCCACTGTCCATGCATATAGCAGTATCTGAAAGGTTTCTGATCTCACTGAGATCGGACTTTGCTGGGCTTGTCAAACCATCTCGCTTTTTAAATTGTGGACTATTCTAACTTCTGCTCTTTAGCTCTTATTTTTGCACAGTGCAGCTAACCAGAGATAATTTCATAGCAGCTCATATATAAACGAACATGTACTTTTATTAAAGCCACAACTTGTTTTGAAGTATATAAAAATCTATGTCAAAGATAAGCCACAGAAGAAACACAGACATTTAATTTCCTATATATTTACATAGAAAAGCAATGTAATAGTGCTTAAGAAAACAAAAGTCATCTGCAGATATAATTGCAGATATCATTTTTAAAATGCAGACGGCACGGTGGTGCAGCAGGTAGTGTCGCAGTCACACAGCTCTAGGGACCTGGAGGTTGTGGGTTCTAGTCCTGCTCCGGGTGACTGTCTGTGAGGAGTTGGTGTGTTCTCCCCATGTCCGCATGGGTTTCCTCCGGGTGCTCCGGTTTCCTCCCACAGTCCAAAAAACACACGTTGGTAGGTGGATTGGTGACTCAAAAGTGCCCGTAGGTGTGTGTGTCTGTGTTGCCCTGTGAAGGATTGGCGGCCCCTCCAGGGTGTATTCCTGCCTTGCGCCCAATGGTTCCAGGAAGGCTCTGGACCCACCGCGACCCTGAACTGGATAAGGGTTACAGATAATGAATGAATGAATGAATTTTTAAAATGCCTATCAATGACAAAACCTGGGTCATTCTCTCTACGCCGCTTCTGAGAGACATATAATAATTGTCAGAAGAAAAGTATGAAAATAAGTAGCTGCTGGCTTTAAAAATAAAAGGGTTATTTGCTCTACAGCAGAAGGTAGCCAGGATTGGACAGAATTATGTCGAATTATGGCAGAGAGTTTCAGACTATTTTTCATATTATACTTGTCTACTGTCTGAATCAAACTGAAGTTTGTTCAACTACAGCTGAGTTTGGACAGAATATTCTCCAAACTCCAGTTCAGTTTGGGATTTTTGCTTGTTGCTCTACTGCAGTCAAAAGGCATTTTAACTCCTAGACAGGATACTGTTTTCTGCTTTAATAGGTATGTGCCTTGTTATTTTTATGTTGTATTGTTCCCCAAAATCAGAGAAACTCAACATGTTACTCAGTTAAACACTGTCCTGGCGCGATATAAACATCTCATACAATTTTTACATTCACACACTGTAAAAATGGGAGTGAAAATAAAAAAATCTTCAAAAAAATTCTCAAAGAAGTGGAAGTGATGCATTAAAAAGTGTGGATTTTCTGATCTGAAAGAACTGGTATAAAACCTAAACGCAGTTGACGACCAAGTGAACTCCAACTGCTCCATAAGCTCAGAGACAGCAATTCATCAAAACCTGACCCAAGATCAGTTTGCCAGGCAACAGAGAGGAGCTCTAAATGTCACATCCCTTTAGTCAACTGACGTTCGGCTCATTTCACCTCTCAAGATGTTCACTCTGAGCTAGATATTAATAATTAACCTCTTGTGGCCTCTCTACTCAACTACGTCTTTGAAGCTTGATGGTTATCACTGTGGACAGAAAGACGTTAAAATCTAGAGAGAGAGAGAGAGAGAGAGAAACATTCTTGATGACAGGAAAGTGACATAATTCATCATTAATACTTGCACTGACCATATAGGTGCACTTTGTAGTTCTACAGTTTCAGACTGTAGTCCACCTGTTGCTCCGCATACTTTGTTAGCCCACTTTCACCCTGTTCAGCAGTGACACTGATGTGCTTGGGGTGTTTGTGTGTTTTCGGGTGCTGGCATGAGTGGATCAGACACAGCAGTGCCAACTCAATTAGACACATACCTCATAGTTCCGCCCTGTAGATATAGTCAGAGACAGTAGCTCATCTAATGTTGCACAGTTTGTGTTGTTCGTCCTCTAGTCCTTCATCAGTGGACACAGGAAACCACCCACAGGATGCTGTTGGCTGGATATTTGGTGGACTATTCTCAGTCTAACAGTGACCCTGAGGGGTTTAAAAACTTCAGCAACACTGCTGTGTCTGATCCACTTTTAACAGCACAACACACACTAACACACCACCACCACATCAGTGTCACTGCAGGGCTGTGAATGATCCAACCCTCATATAACACCTGCTCTTTGACGGTACTGTGGGGGTCCGGACAACATGTCGGGGCTAAAAAAGTAAGCAGAGTAGCAGATGGACCTCAGTCTGTAACTGTGAAAGTACAAAGTGCACCTGAATGGTCAGTGGAGCTGATCAAAGGGACAATGAGTGCAGAAACAAGGAGGTGGCCCTAATGTTATGGCTGTTTGGTCTATACACATACATAAGAAAAGCCTCTCTGCAGATGCTATTTCAAGGAAGAGTGGACTCTGATAGAGACATATTGGATGATATTGTGCGTTGTGCGGATAGGGGCAGAGGGAGATGGAGAAAGAGAGCCAGAGATGCTATCATCTCCATCTCTCTCTGGGACAGAGGCCAGAAGTTGCTCCACTAATGGACTCATTTTTCACGATGGAGAAAACCCAACCACATCGCTTAATCACTGCCAGCGTCACTGCCCCGAGTCGTCAGGTGATGGTCTTTCATCCTGCTGGAATGTCCCTTAGTTGTATTGTATTAATTAATCGTAAGATTTATTAGGATATAAGATTGTTCCTATTTTTCTGCTAAAGACGACAAGCCTATATCACATTCAGAAACAGTAGTTGCCCCTAAGGAACCTCTCTGGCCCATTCATACTTTATTACTCTACAACAGCAAGGTGAGTGGCTATGGTTAGTGCACTTCAACACTAAAAATTACTGTAATTTTCATTGAAATATGAGTCATTTAACTATCATTCAGTTCGCACTTGACTACATGGCTACATATAGTTCACAGTTTTTATTGAGCCCCTGATGATACTTGGCTGCAATGCTCTCTTATTAAAGCAGTGGTTCCCAAAGTAGGGGGTGGAGCTTGGCCGGGGGAGGGGGGGTAAAGCTGAGTTGAACATCCCCAACATTACAGTGCACATGCATCTGGACACCCCTTAAACACCCCTAAACAAACCTGAACAGTGAAAGGGGTAGAGCCATGGGAGGGATTGGAGGGATTTCTCTGTTTCTTTGTCTTTCGTTACATTGTATGTTAAATTAGTTGAGTCCTTCGCTCTCTGGCTGATTTACTGAAGATTCTTCTAACACTCAGACCTCGTCTATATGAGACTCTCTCACTTCACAGTGGAGACAAAACACAGCTCTCCACTGACAAGCCAAAACATCATACTCCAGAGTGATGTCCCTGCTGATATGGGCTGTGCTCTGGCTCTCGTAGCACTGTGTTTACAAACCATAACAGTTCTGTATCCACGTGCTCCATTCACGGGACGCATAGCTGCTCTGTCTGTATGTTTTCACTGTAGTTCTCTGTCGAGATTTAGGGAATAATTCTTGCAAAATTAACAGCAGCAGTAAAACTGTATTCCACACTGTTGTGGTCAGTTTATTTGGGATTAATCCAAGGTTCACGCGCATCGTGAACCGTACAGGGCGATCCACATGTATCATGGATATTCCATGATCCTTTATGTGGAAGGGAAACTGACTTGGATATTTTTTAGTAAATATAATCAAATAAAACATTTTTAGGCAGTTTGTTCTCAGATTATTATGGCTATGCTGAGCTGCTAGTAAGCAATGCCACAAATATAAATTGTATATAGTGGACAACTGCAGCTTGGTTTTGTGGTTTTGAGATATTTCATTATATTACTCATGGGAAGCTGACCCAGGATCCGTGTAATGGACCAATACTGACTCATACTCAAGCTCAAGAGTTCTTTATGTGTAAACAATAAGTTGACTGTTGAAAGCACTGTAAACTAATGTGTTTGTTTAAGACAATGTGCTACAGCATGTTGAATGCTAAACACTCTCAGTAAAGTGGGGGGGGGGGGGGGTTGGGTTGAGGAAGCTATGCATCGTTGGTAATGTCACGAAGCATTCCGTAGCCTAACAGGTGGCGTGGCAGCAGGAGGCATCATCACAGACTTCATTATCCACTAAATCACCGCCTCAAAAAACACTGTGACATGCATGCACACTCCCGCTCGCTTGCTCTATCCTTCCACAGCCCCTCATCTTTTCTTCATCCTCCACTCTATCCGCATCTGTCTCTCTCCTTCTCTCTGCTGATCTGCGCAGAACTCTCAAAATCAAAAGGGTTGTTTCTGCTATGCTCATTACCACTCTGGGACACTGTTTACGCTGTTCACGTACTGTGCTCTCAAACACCTAACCCACACTAACACCTCAGGGTACAAATCAAATTCTTTTACAATATATTTATATACCTCTGCCTGCTGACTTTGCACATATTCCATATTCTGCATTTAGTGTTCATGCACCTCAGTCTTAGTCTATCTCTGTGTTTTTGTCTCTTTCACTGCACTGGGGAAGAAGCCTGACAGTGTTTCATTATACTGTACAACCTTGTATTGTTATAAAGACAATAAAGGTGAATTGAATTTGGGTAGCGGATGCATAAGACTGCCATTTCCGAGTTACAAATCATGTTCTCTGATATGAAGTAATACCCTAAACTTTTGGGATGAGATAAAGCAGAGCTTGTGGTCCAGAAAACTAATCATCCAACATTAGCATCCAACATTAGCAACATTAGCACCTCACTCATGTTTACACGCCAGAATGCAAAAATATCCTTACAACAATGCTCCAACATGAAGTGTAAAGTCCAAACATAGTAGGGGCCCTTACTGTGGCAAAGGTGGGACAAACCATCTGTTGCCATGCTTTATTTGAAAAGAAATATTTGGTGAAAACTGGGTAGTGGCTGTACAGTAGCTGCAGCTCATTTGTCCAAAACAAGCTTCAACAGCAATACTGCATTCAATATGAGACATGACCTCAAGTTTAATTAACAATGGTGCATCTCTATCGTCCAGTACAGATCTCATCTCAAAGAAGCAAGCGGCTTAAGTGGTGCATAAAGAAATCCAGTCATATTTATGCCCTTTTTTATAGTCATTGGTAATATGATTCCTTTCAAAGCAGTTAAAGCCTTTATAATGGACATACAATTATGACACAGATTGATACTTGTCTTGCTAAGTGAAACATCAACATCTGGCTTCAGTCACTGATCAAACCAGGGCAGAATTTAACAGGACATGCCACATTACATGCTAATTACATGCTGTATGACATTGCCTTGAGCCATGCTTGGACCTCCACAGAATGGAAGCTGACCAAACAGAACCAAGGTCCGGTTTGTGTGCAGTGTGAATAGACCTTTTGCAAATACAGAACTGTTAAATAAGTAGTAAAAACTGCATATGTAATCAGAATGTGCTATAATAAGTAGTAAAGACATATTGCATATGTAAGCAATGTATGTTTTCAAGTCACAAATAAATAGCAGTAGTAAATAGTAAATAGTAAATAATTAATCTGATCATTCAGGCACATGACACTCTATAAATCAGTAAATGTTAAGTGTGGGGAGATAAATGATAGCCCACATAGATGATGACGACCGTTGGCTAAACTGCAGTGTGAAACCAATACTTACAGGATCAAATGTATACAATGTAGCAAAATACAAACCTTGATACAGACCATGGTCCAGACTAAATGTCTGAAAGCGCCCTATGTACATATGTACAAAGCAATAAGAGTATTTCTAACTTAAATAAAATACTAGTATAGCTATTTCCACTCTTTTGGTGCTAACTGGAATATTAACTACGTTTTATTATTCATATTTATGTAGAATTATTTGTTTCTTTAGCTGACACCACAAACAGGACCCAGAGTATTTATTTCCATCAAACGGCCTATCTTTGTTTGGTCAAAAGCTTGTCTCTGATTGGTCCAATAGTCATTTACTGTCATGGTGATATAACCGGCTCAAACACAAAATCCAGGGTTAAATCAAACCAAGCATAAACATAGCTGGCTAAATAAGAAATCCGAGTTTTCATTCGATCACAACATGGAAGGAAGGGCAAGGAAGTGTTTTGTTATTCAGACACGAATGTTCATCTCTGCATCGATTCATGTGGTGAAACCTGATCTAGAGAACAGACACAGGAGTCTGTATGATAATGACACATTTTAATATTGTATCATGGAGCCAATCAGTGCTTTAATTATGCTAATGCGCACATCCCACTCATCAACAATCTGCATTGTTTACACAGGGGATGGGAGAGCGTTAGGTCTTAATCATTTTTTTCATTATTTCCACGTAATGAGACGCAGTTTGTGCGGCACGAGATGTCGGGAAATTGACAGGGCACAAAGAGAAGCAGTTAATTACTCGAGGTTCTTCAGATGCATAATGTAGCAACAGCACTGGCTGTGTATTTTCCTCAAAACAACGTTTTATGCATTTTAGGTAGCTAGTTTGCATTTCCTTAAATTGGGAACAGAAGGAAGCTATCAGAGCTTGCTTCTGGTAATCAACTGTTAATAAAAGCAACACAGAGGCACAAAGCGCTTGTATCGATTGTAAAAATCTTATAACTATGTGTGAGGTGCCCAGACATCATGCCACCTTGCTCTGGGAGGGTAATAAGTACCGGCACACACAGCAGATATAGCTTCTGTGCTCAGCGGAAGTCTCCCGGCTCGGTGTGTGAGCGTCTGCCTGCATAAGCACTTGTAAAGTACTGACAGCTCGCTGTGAACTCCCACAGGAGAAGCAGGTTTCTCTCTCGCACTCTGTAATTGCACAGACTGCTGGATGTGCATTTCTCTCTCATTCTCAAAGTCCCCCGTCATCTCCGCCTTGTTTTCTGCTGATGCAGTTCGCTCATTCAAACAAACAACAGCAGCACACACACACACACACACACACACACACACACACACACACACACACACACACAAAGTCCTAAAGGAAAAACAAGAATTAAAATCATAACCACTCTCGTACAGGTGTAATCTCAGAATATCATTGCTCACTATAGCAAACTGCTCACTAAAAATATGCTCACTATGCATCATTCATATTATTAGCATGTATTCCTTATTGTTTTAACACAAAATATAGAAATATAGAGTTGATTCACAACAACGTAAAAAAAAACACAAAAGTTTTTGTACACCTTACTTTGCATCAAATGCAAGCAAAGAATAGACACACATTAATGTTCTACAGTCACTGTCCAATCGTACAGCTCCACTGAACTCGTAAGTGCACTTTTATAGTTCTACAATTACAGACTGTATTCCAGCTGTGGCTCTGCATTCTTTGTTAGCCCAATTTCCATTTGTTCTTTAATCCTCAGGACCCCCACAGAGCTGTTATCATTTGGCTGTTGCCTCATTCTCACCACTGCAGTGACCCTGACATGGCAGTGGTGTGTTAGTGAGAACTGCACATGTATGACTGGATCAGACACAGCAGTTGTGCTACGATGGATGGATGACCATCAGAAACAACACTGCTGTGCAACAACAGTGGAGCTATTGTCTCTGACTTACATCTACAAGGTGGACAAACATGGAAGATAGCGTTTACTACCAGTGAGTGGACATGCCGTGTCTGATCCACTCATATCAGTTCATACACTAAAACATCACCAATAAGTCAGCATCACTGTAGCACTGAGAATGATTCACCAGCCAAATCATACCATGAATTACAGGGTGACCGGGGGCAAACAAAGAATGCACTACTATATGATCAATGGGGCAGGAACAAATAGACAGTGAGCGTAGAAATACCAGACACTGCAACCTTCTTCAGTCTTCAGTATGATCATATTAAAAAATGATGAAATAAAAATGAAATACTTCATTTATTTTATTTCACAAGACTGATCAAGCCTTAAAGGGGTCCCGACAGATGAAGTGAAAGTGTATAATCTAAGAAATGAGTGATGATTATTAGTATTTTCAGACGTTTTTCATTTCAGATCATGTCAGAACTTACTTTGCATGCTGAAGCATGTCGCATTAGCAGTGAAACACTTCCTTTTCATCACAATGACTTAATGATCAACGGCTTTAGGACGTGTTGTGTAAGAGCTAGGGCTTTGATTCTGGGATCTCATTCATCAATCAAGTATTGCATCAAGTGAGAGGTGGCCTCCAGAGGGAAAAACTCCGATATCAATGTGTTCGGCGCTGTCCCCATAACTCTGTTCCATGTTGAAGATTCAGTGACTTAACCCTGAAAAACATAACCACCAGCCTCTATCTTCCACCCTCACTGCTCACCAATATACAGTTCCCACTGGGGTATTCATTATCACCTCCATAATGTCTCAATAATGTCTTCTCACCTTTCTCTCACTCTCTGGTACTGGCTCAATTACTAGGGAACGGAGGCCTAGTCTGTTCCACCTCATCTCTGTGATTTCTGCTACATTTGGGGAATTCTAGGCCTGTCACAATTCTTTAAAATGTAAGTTCCCTGTACCAAGATGATTTAAAAATCCATTCTGAATTTTCCCAAAACAATAAACACATTTTCTCCCCATACACTATAAACCTGAAAGAGATTAAAGCCATAATCACACTGACCACACTTTCATGGGTGAAATTCCATTAGTTTCAATAAGATTCACCATTATTTGTGAATTTAACATATACAACTATCGCCCACAAAGTTTCGTATCAAGTTCAAGTTTAGTGGACTTTGTCATCCAAAATTTCATCCCCATTCAACAGGAAATAGCGAAAAAACTTTATTTTTTAATTACATGTGGCAGCCACACCATGCGGACCAATCAGGCAAAAGCAACATTCTGTTGCCAATGCACAACCAGAGTGTGTCTATACCTGTCTGTCTGCACAACATGCACGAAATGTAAATAACTGAGGTGTCTGGGTTAGGGCTGCAAAATGGGAATAAAATGTGAATATTCAAAGCTAAAAGTGAGAAACTTACATATTTGGAAAAAAATATACCGAAGCATAATCTTGGCTAAAATAATTAGATATAATTACATAAATAGATTTGCTCCACAATCCCAGGCACATGGCACATTACACACTGAAGGGCTACTGAGACCACACCCCCTGCACCGTTCAGTCCTCCATCACATGTACAGCATATGTCCAGATGATTTCTACACTCAAAAAATTGAACCAAGGGGGTTGTTTTCCTTAAAAAATGAAAATATATTGGACAAAAGTAAGTTATTTACATTTTAGTTGAGAACCCAATTCATTCTTGCCTGATTTACATAAATATAGCAGTTTTTAGGTGAAAATACATTGAGTGAGCAATCTGTTGTGGTTTCCAAACTGGAGATATTATACCACTCTATTTGTACGAATAACAAAATATAGCACAAGCGAGTGTAACAGTAACTGCAGAGCAAACAATATTCTTCTTTGGAAGCTCCTCATTTTCGTTTCTATGTGGCTACAATAACAGCGCTCCTCAGATGTTAAACTGCTGAACCAAAATGGAGGACTGTTTACAGCAGTGATTACAGCATCTATTTCACAAGGCAAAGCGAAATAGAAGAAGTCAGTGTGACTGGGGCTAAATGCTAATACTAAAGAAAATTTCTTTGATTATTTGGTTTGTACCCTGTGCCCTATAATTTGTAGGTATATCCAGTTTTAATCATAACACAGGGTGAGTAAAAAGTCACAGGACACCCTTTTATTTAACTGATTTGCTAAATGACCACATTTCAAGATGGCGACCATGTTCCGGACATATTCTACAGACATCTTCTTATATTTCTTATTTATTCTATTGCTGTTATCATTATTTTTATTACACAAGTTATTTGAATTAGTTTTCTCTGGTTTGTTGCTTATTACAGTTCCCTTATGTCATAAAGCACTGAGCTTCATTCTATATATAAAAAGTGGTGTATAAAAATAGTTATTATTATTATTATTACTATTATAAACTGTATAATAAAATGGCAAATTCCCAGTGACACCAACATTCATTCAAAGAGCTAATGTGTTGCAGTCTGTCTCGACGAATATCACTGTCCACCCTTGCAACGGAGACATCTACACACCACAATATGCTCCACTGGAGCTCCTCCTATCTCCCACCCACGCTTCCGTACACTCACTCCTCAATTTGGCCAGGCCTGACAAGCCAGCGATGCTATTTTTTTTTCTCCTGAACCGTGCTCTCCCCAGACTGCCTGCAAAGAGCTAGCAGCCCACAGACCCAGCAATCTATTTCAGCCCCCGTTCCCGACTCTCAGAGGGCCTACGGAAATAAATGCACCACTTCCAGGCACTCACTCCTCTCCAGGAAGGCCCTTGTGTTGGGCTGGAAACAGTGGCGCGCAAATAGCACCGAGCCAGAAAAATAGTCCCTGAAGTGTTTTTAACACAAGGTGAGAGTGATTTTTAAAGGCGGGGGGCGACCTTGAAAGGTGGATGGAGGCAGAGTTATAACCGTTACACCTTTTGGCTGGATAGCGATACCAAGAAGGCAAAAGGAAAAGATTTATTGACAAAAAGGCTGGAACAGTACCAGAGGTTTATCCAGTCCTGTGCTATTCAATCACAGACTTCTCAACTTCTCAGCACTTGCTCATACATTGTTTCTTCTGTAATCCATGGAATTAACTTTCAAGCTTGCCCCCTCTTCAGATTCATGATAGACATTATCTCGCGATGAGAACACACATCTGGGAACAAACCATCATAAAACCATCACCCCATTCACAAAAAAATATTACACTAGTTCCCATTAGTTCCCAATTAAGACAAAATATCCACCTCATCCAATGCCTGTGGGACCAGCCCCTACTTTCACAGAGGTAACAGCTCCTCTACTCTTCTGGGAAGGCTTTACACTGAACAGTGCTGTGAGTATCTGATTGGTTTCAGCCACGAGAGCATTAGTGAGGTCAGGGATTAATGTTGGATGATTAGTTCTGGATCACAAACCTCACTCTAGCTCATCTCAGAGGTATTCAGTGCAGCTCTTTCACTCCAGTGCTGACTGGCTTTATACCGCTCTAGCTAACTTCTGCCATTGGGTACGGTTACCTTGCGTTTATGTGCCCTTCATTCTAGCTGTGCCTGGGAAATACAGATGGATGTTTTTACTTTTTCTACACAGTGTAAGCACAGAAGTGTGTCAAGGACACTGCAGGACAGACTTGTCTGACTTGTCACCGCAGTATCAACTGAAATAGTGACAGTAAAAGAAGTAAGAGCTAGAGATGAACTGAGGGAGAGAGGGGGAGAAAGAGAGAGATATTGTGGAACAGGAGTCCAAAAAATAAAGTACACAGGTGGGAGGTATAGAGATTTTAAAGCCACAACCCTGAAATGACCTCTCTCTCACACACACACATCACTGCTACACTCCAAACACTATCAATCCATCTGCTCCACTCTGTCCAAGGACAAACCTCTGGTTATTTTTAACACTGCTATCATCTCCTATGGAGTGAGAGAGGGGAGAGAAAGAAAAGAGAACAAGAGAGAGAGAATAATAATGTAAAAAAAAATTGAAATCATAAGTGCAGCTCATGCTAAGAACATTCCCCAGCTTTTACACAATCAATGCTCCGGATGTTGAAGGCCCCAACACTTGGTCCCAAAACGCTGTGTAAAGCTAAGTTAAGAAATGTTTACTCCGCCTTTTTAAACTGAGTTTCTCATTATAGCTCTTTTTTACCCAAAAGAGCCTCCCACTAAACCTTCTCTCTCTCTCTCTCTCTCTCTCTCTCTCTCTCTCTCTCTCTCACTTTAATTACCAAATATTAACTCTGGTTTCCCCTGGGCTCGTTTTAGATGAAAAACGCCATCCATTTGGAGCTGATTTCATTAGGAAATACGTCTATTTTTTCCTCCCTGTAACAGGTCTATGGGCGAAAAAACAGTGTGAATAAGTGATGAAGATCAAATATTCCCCTGAGTGTCTCCAATAGCTCCCTGTCAGATGAGAGTGTGCGAAAGAACCTTTCTGTATTTCTGTTCGCGCTTTACTACGGCCACCTCCAGCATTAACGTCCACAAAAAGTACACTACTACTATAACGGCTTTTGCTGTATCCGTCAGAAATGTCATTTTGTGTTAGACGACAAGATGTTCATGTACCAATGGTCCACCGGCTGTTAGTGGAAGCTGATGGATCTCGTGGGTGCTGTAGAAGCCGGGTCTTTTCTTCAGCCTCGTTCAGGACCAGATTGGTTAATTTGGCAGAGTGGATGTCTTGAACCGCCCAGGGAGGCCAGCCTCGGCTTCCTCCGAAATGATTTCAAGCTTTATTGCATCTCCTGAAAGAGAAGGAGGAGGCCATTTTCACAGGAGTAAATCCCCGGTCCTCCTCGGCCCAGCCTTCCACGAGGGGAGGGAAAAGGACAAAGACCTAAAGCAGTTATCTGTTCCGGGAACTGGAAATAACCTTATAGTCGCTCAGCTTTCTGTGAAGACAGACGGAAATTGGAAAGTGGAGTTTGGGAAGGAGATTAAATACCTCCTCTCTTTTCCTCTTGCCCTCTTTCTCTCCCTCTCCACAGATGATGGGGTTAGGAAAGACATTGTTGTAGCTTTTTCCTTAAGGCCTTCGCTACCTCAACGAAGAAGATGATGATGATGAAGAAGAAGAAAGGGAGCCGACAGCATTTTTTCCTGGACCAAAAAAGCCTCCCTCTGCCAAAAGAAAGACTAAAAGACTTAAAGGTAAATCCTCATTCTGGCTCAGTGTAGAAAGAGAAAGAGAGAGAGAGAGAGAGAGAGAGAGAGAGAGAGAGAGAGAGAGAGAGAAAGAGAGAGGGAGAGAGAGAGAGAGAGGGGCAGAGAGAGAGAGAGAGAGAGAGAGAGAGAGAGAGAGAGAGAGCGAGAGAGGGGGACAGAGAGAGAGAGAGGGAGAGAGAGAAGGACAGAGAGAGAAAGAGAGGGACAGACAGAGAGAGAGGGAGAGAGAGAAGGACAGAGAGAGAAAGAGAGGGACAGAGAGAGAGAGAGAGGGAGGGGGCAGAGAGAGAGAGCGAGAGAGAGGGAGAGCGAGAGAGGGGGACAGAGAGAGAGAGAGAGGGGGACAGAGAGAGAGAGAGGGACAGAGAGAGAGAGAGAGGGGGACAGAGAGAGTGAGAGGGACAGAGAGAGAGAGAGGGGAGAGAGAGAGAGACAAAGAGAAAAAGACAGAGAGAGAGGGGGGACAGAGAGAGACAGAGAGAAAGAGAGAGGGGGGGCAGAGAGAGAGAGAGAGAAAGCGAGAGAGAGAGCGAGAGAGGGGGACAGAGAGAGAGAGAGGGACAGAGAGAGAGAGGGGGGAGACAAAGAGAAAAAGACAGAGAGAGAGAGCGAGAGAGATGGACAGAGAGAGAGAGAGAGAGGTGTTCTTTTGATCAGACAGAAACTATACATTCCAGAACAAATCTACTCTGACACAGTCAATAAAACAATTGAACGGAGAATCTCCCATGAGTCCGGTGCTCTGGGCCTCCCCAGTCAATCACTACAGCTCTCCCAGTCTTCATCATCATTAACTCAGATGCATTCCAGTTCACTTTCATGCAGCGTTTCCTCTGTCCTCGTCTGCTGTATTGTAATCTATTCATTTCTACCCTGTTCTAACTTGTTTAGTTTTGCAGTCAATAATGTAATGTTGTCTTATCCATTTGACTTTGTTTTGTTCAGTTGTTCAGATCCCATTCCCCTCTGCTCTGTTTATTCACTGCACGAACAAGAACACGAAGAATGAACTTGAATTCTTTGGAAGAATGTACTTCAGAAATCACCTTGAAACTCTTGAAAATCACAGACTGACATCCTCTATATTTGAGGCAGGGTAGGAACACCATCCAAGTTCTTTAACCATTCTCGGGGTTGGCGTTCTTGAATACTGGGTTGTAACTTGGGCAGTGAGAGATGATGTTAAGCAGGAACACAAGTTTGAGAGAACACACAAGAACACACCGTGCAAAAAACAGCCACCGCTCGAAACCATTCGGTTCTGTTCTATTAAAATCTACTCCATTTCCTTTTGGACCATTCGACTGTGATGTGATTAATTCAGGTCTGTTCTGTTCTACTCTGCATTGTTGCTTGGTTAAATCTATTTTATTCTATTCTACTGTGTTCTATTCTTCTGCTCTCTACTTGCACAAGGTTAAAAGGAGTGTGTTTTCCTGTGTGTGTGTGTGTGTGTGTGTGTGTGTGTGTGTGTGTGTGTGTGCGTTCGTGTGTGTGTGTCCTTCTGGTTGCGATCTTGAGGCCTGAGTAATTATATGTGTGTTGAAGCATGAGTTCTAGGTCCAGAGAAGAGAACTACAGCAAACACACACCCACACACACACACACACACACACATTCATCACACTGTGCACTCGCATAGCTAGCAGGCAAAAACACAGTGACCTAACGCATTATTCACACACACACACACACACACACACACACACACACACACACACAGAAAACTTATACACATGCAAAAATAGCCTCTAAACAGTGACTCAAAATATTCGTTCAGTGATGCAGAAATACACAGCAAAACAATCGTTGACCCCTCGGTATGTAATGGTTGATAAAACAAAAGCAAAAGTGAAGAAGAAAGAGAGAGAGAGCGAGAGAGAGAGAGAGAGAGAAAGAGAGAGAGAGAGATGCTTGTGCAAGTCCTGAATTAGCGTTAGTGTGTGCGCAGTCTTTCTCCTGCAGCACAAAAATCACCTTTCCTCTTCACTACTCTCCTCCCGCTCTCACCCCCCCCCCCCCCCCCCCCCCCCTCTCTCTGCGATTTCCAGTGTGTGTGTGTGTGTGTGTGTGTGTGGTTGTGATCTCTTTCGCTCTAGGTTGCAGGTCTGAATAACTCTAATTGACAGAGACTGATGGAGTGAGAACGCCTCAGAGACTCAAAGTGCTATCTGTCAATTAGGCATGGCTCTCTGCCCCCAGCACCAATCACCCTCCGCTCCTGGCCGTGCACAACCCCCCCCAACCCCCCGGGCCTTTCTCCAATCGCCCACGGCTCTGTCACTCACAACCAACACCAAGCTTCTCAACCCCCGCCAAACTCCGAGCACTGCCAACATAAATGCCCAGAATACAGAGCAAACTAATCACACTGCCTTAAACCATAGAGAAAACAGATAGGTCTGAACAATCAGAATACTATTTTACTTGTTTCTCCTAAGCCTTTTTAAAGCCACAGTAAGATACTAAACTACAAAACATATCCAGAGCAACAGCGTTTAGATTTATAAATAAATTGGTGTAAGTAACAGTCAGTTATTTTTTACCTCCACAACGAAGCAAACTATACACTATACCACTGTTTAATTATCACTGTTAGTGTTCAATTAACACAGGGTCATGACGAGTGTTACATTTTTACACAGACATTTTTCATTTCAGTGTAAAACATCAGTAATTTAACACAGGTGAAGTTGCTGTGTATTGATAAAAGTTATTATGTTTTAAAATATTTTCCTTTCAAGAGCAACAAACAAGAAATTAAGAGTCAACCTGCTTTCTTTGAATCAGATTGGACCACTGCACGTTTATGTGCCATAGAGAGGGTTCCCACCATGGGGTTTGCCATTTTTAAAATATATTTGGTACATAATCTCTGACACATCCAGGCCACTAGGTGTCACCATAATGGCTGTTTAATAATGTGAAGAAGAATCACTGAAGAAAATGGCTGATTGCTGTTTTAATACACCGATAAAAGTGTTACTTTATATTCACTAAGCACAAGCACACAACTCTTCTTTCAATGTGCTGGTGTCAAGAATTTGACGGAGTGGCTAAAATTACTCTTGTACTCTTGTGAGGAGTGTGGTGTGTTCTCCCTGTGTACGTGTGGGTTTCCACCCACGGTCCAAAAACACATGTTGGTAGGTGGATTGGCGACTCAAAAGTGTCCATAGGTGTGAGTCTGTGTGTGTGTGTGTGTCACCCTGCGAGGCACTGGTGCCCCCTCAAGGGTGTGGTCCTTCCTTGTGCAATCATTCCGGGTAGGCGCCGGACCCACCGCGACCCTGAACTGGATAAGCGGTTAGAGACAATGAATGAATGAATGAATGAATATCAGCCATTTTAGAAAGTAGTGTCCCCCAGTGTAATGCCTATGGTTTGACATGAATGAAATACTATATAATACATAAAAACAACTGCGTACGTTCATCGTATTTACTGTTGTCAAGATTTGTGTTGATTTAATGTGGAACAGGGTGAACTGAGAAAGTGAATTCAAAACATTTTTCAGTGTATTCAGTGTAAATAACAACAGCTGGTTAGTAGAATGTATCATGAATTAAAGCTAGGCAGAAACCAACAAACCTGCCAAGAACGGCCATGTGGTCATTGAAGCTAAGGGCGCAGAGATCATTGGATTTTTGGCCGCTAAGAAATATGCTTGGTGTAAAGTTAGGGATGAAACACATGTAGAGCATGGAGGAACAAGAAGTTTGATGATTAATCTTAAATACACAAGTACAGTGATTCTAATGAGTAAAACCACAGGGCCTCTGACTCATCTCTGTCACGCAGCCACTTCAGGAAAAACTTTTCTAATTATTACTTCGGTAATTAAACAGTTTACAGCAGGTTTAAAACTTGACACTGAAAACAGCAGATCTCTTCACTGTGATAAAAGTGAGGCCACAGCACTTCATTAATACAACAACGAAGCTACAGAACAACAAGTTCCCGTGATTATTTTAAATATAGCGTATCTTTAAACAAGCCACAGATAAATGGATATTGTCAAAGGTATGTGTTTACTCAGAAAATGACTACATTTATGGTTTTCAGAACAAGTATATGAGTACTCAAATGGCAATTCTAACAAGTATTTTATTATAGTAATGTTTCTGTATATATCTTTATCTTATGTAGCTGGTGATGTCACAAAACATCATCTCTAACAGGAAGCGCAGGCTTTGAAAACCACACCAATGGTAGTGGGAATGATTTACCATCAGTTGGGCAAAAACAAATGTGATGTTTACATGTTTACAAATGCCATGTTTGTGCTGGATGTCTGCATTCCGTTGTGATTGACAAGTCTCTCTGGCCAATCAGCATCAGAGTCCTACAAGGTTTACATATCACATTAATTCCCTACTCAGCACAATAAAAAAACATGAGAGAGCAGGTACCAGATACAAAATTTACCTACTAGAATAGTTCTATGCTCCATGTGCTGATACATTTTACTAAAGCTTGCAATGTTTTGTTGATGAAACATAGCCTTTATGTGCACTAACACGTTAATTCCTTCTACAACATGTTAAGCTTCATAGCAATTACTGAATAATTTATGGTACATACTGATTAATAAATCTTAAGATTAATAACAGCATAATAAGTCTGCACTTTAAGGACGCATCTGCAGCTTCAAAGATTTAGTATTCCGGTCTGTATGCTGCCCAAATGCTTCACCAGCTCTCACACTGAACACACACACACACACCCTCCGAGCCTCTGACTGTTGGCTTGGACTTCAAAACGCTGCCTGCCCCCATCTGCTTGCTCGAAGCCGTTCCTCTCCACTGATCAGTCATGGCCGCCGTCCACGTTAGCTGAGTCATGTGTCCCTGTCGTAACGGGCAGATGTGACAAGGAGCCTCCATCAGGGGCGCCATCTCTACTCTGCTTTTATAATGACCACAAGACAAGGTTGCTGAATGTACTGATTGCGGCACAACTTCGTTCTCTAAACAGAGGCTTGGTAAAAGCATTTATGAAAAGTGAATCAACAGGAATCTTCAAAGTTAACATGCCTCTTCCCATCCTTCTTATGACAGACGATCAAGGAATACTGCATTAGTGAAATAATGTGCAAGAAACTCTTGTCAACTATCAGAGCATACTCTCAGAATCCACCACAGAGAGTAGGGTCACACACAGCACTAAAATATTAGTATACTTTCATTACAGTCTCGTAAACAAGGACTACATAGAGAGAGTGGGAGAGAGAGCTCTTTTGGAATTCTGGTCTTGGATAACTGAGGCATCACCAGGGATCAAACTGGTGATGTCTGAATGATAGGACTAATGTGTACACAGCAATTTCACCAATGTTAAATCAACACTGTTAGTGTTAACTTAACACTGTCCATGTGAAAATGGACTCAGTATTAATTAATTAAACACTAATAGAGAAATTGCTGTATAGACTTTTGCACGATTCAGAAGCTTCCTTCATTTCAGTAATTCATATTATTTGTAGTATAGTACACAACCAGGGGGCGGCACAGGGTGCAGCAGGTTAGTGTCGCAGTCTCACAGCTCCAGGGACCTGGAGGTTGTGATTTCGAGTCTCATTCCGGGTGACTGTCTGTGAGGAGTTTGGTGTGTTCTCTCTGTGATTGCGTGGGTTTCCTCCGGGTGATCTGGTTTCCTCCCACGGTCCAAAAACACACATTGGTAGGTGGATTAGTGACTCCAAATTGTCCATGTGTGTGAGTGAATATGTGAGTGTGTGTGTTGCCCTGTGAAGGACTGGCACCTCCTCCAGTGTGTATTCCTGCCTTGCGACCCTTTTGGATAAGCCCTACTGGATATGGGTTATAGATAATGAATGAATGAATGAGTACACAACCACCCAGTCACTCACACACTCACACCTGTGGACAATTTCACACAATCACTCACTCACTCCTGTGGACAACATGTGTTTTGGATTGAAATTAAAAATGAAATATTACTTGAAATAACAACTCTAATCCAGCTAAAATTCTCCTTTATTACTTTGAAAACAAATACAAGTGTGATATCAGCTTTTTCCTCAGAACTGGAACTCCCACTGCTCGTTTAAATGAGCTATGAGTGAGAAATATTGAAATAAGTCAAACAATTAAATGCAGAACTCAGAATAAGAGGTGTTCCGAGGTAAATAAGCAACAGGAGAGGGGATGATTACTGTAAACAACAACAACAACAACAACCGAACATCAAAGAAAATTGGCGATAAAGTAATTACAAATCCACATTCTCTGGTTATTTCTGTCTGGTGCTTTTGCTCTTTTACAAAAACACACACACACACACACACACACACACACACACACACACACACACACATACAGCAAGACAGTGAGATTAGCTTTGTTAACAGGACTCGTTTCCATTTGTGCTACTGCAACTATGAGAGAGTCTAAAAGGTCAGACTCGTCCAAACCTCCTTACAGCAGAAGAACACAGAGTCTCCGATTTAGTGAAGCTCTAAAGGTTATATTCAAATATCAGAGCATTCTCAAAGAAACAACACACACCAATTTGGGTCATAGACAGCATTAGCATACATTTATTCCAAGCTCATAAACAAGGACTACTGATAGAGCGAGAGAGCGAGAGAGTGAGAGAGAGAGAGAGAGAGAATTATAATGAATTTAAGAGGAGATGGAAAGATAGTTTCTTTATTTTTTGAGGTGGTATAATATAAGGAATATATAAAAAAATATATCAAATTCCACCATTTATGAGATATGAAGTTAGCTTTTATATATCTCTCTTTTTGTCTGTCTATCTGTCCATGAATGTAATGATAGTTATCGATGAGGTACATCGAAATATCAGAAATGTGTTTAAAAATCATATCACCGTTATTGAAACATTTATATTGTGATGTATATTGATACAGAATTATTGTCCAGCCCTATTCAGTACTATCCTCAACATATAAATTCTTAGGAAGACAAAACACAGGCAGGTGAATGGTCCAATCGGGGACCGCACCTAAATGGGTCGCTATTAGCTCCAGTCAAGTCAGTGGCAAATAATGTGAAAGGTAGAACGTGTAGGCGGACAATAAATTGGCTGGTCTGCCCCATTCTTAATGGGCTTCCGAAGCCTGTGTGAACCCAAGCGCGATAAACAGACCCATGCAGTCAATTTTCCAGAGGATCAGAGACGAGAAGAACTGAAATTAGAAAGAGAGTGAGAGGGGGGCAAGAGAGAGAGGGTAATACTATGGAAATGGAAGCATAGTGAACAGAAAGAGGAGAAATAGTAGGAACATGGGTACCTTGTTGATCGTTCCAAAGCTCTGTTGCTATTTCAGTTGAGCATTTATTCATGCCAGGGCTATAACACCTACAGGAATTTCACATGTAGCGGCTAAACATTTGTATTAGCATGCTACAAGTATAGCGAGAGAGATAGCTGCAAAAGAACATAAGTAACTGAAGAAGGAAAAGGTTGCTTGGCAAAGGATCCAGAGCCAGATCCCAAAGGTAATACCAGTAATCCATTCCGGTACATTTCAAAGCTGCCAATATTCGAAAGCTGAAAACATATTCTGGTGTTTGTTACTACTATAAAACACAAAAGCCTTACTGCGAGCAGGGACATGGTTAAAAAGCAGTGCGGGTCTATTTCTAGCTAAGCCAAATATGTTATTACCTGATGCTTTCTCTGATTTATCCTTGATAAACTAAGATGTTCTCTTTATCAGATTAGCTCTAGTGTTAGCTTAAGAGTTAAAGAGGCAGATTGTAACTGTTTACCACGTAGTAAAGACTTCTCTTATTTGGTTATTTAGGTTGGTGATATATAGTGGAAACATCACTGGAAAACGGTCCAATCAGGATTTAATTCCCCATGCCATCTAAGTACAAGGTCGTGGTGATTATTCATTCATTCATTCATTCATTATCTGTAACCACTTATCCAATTCAGGGTCGCGGTGGGTCCAGAGCCTACCTGGAATCATTGGGCGCAAGGCGGGAATACACAGGGCAACACAGACACACACACATTCACTCATACACTCATACCTACGGACACCTTTGAGTCATCCATCCACCTACCAACAAATAGTGGAATAAAACTCATATTGTTGTTAATAATTATTTATATATTATTTTTAGATGATTTACCTAAGTGTATACATGTTTATATATCATTTAGCTTATTATATTTTTTGATCATTTTTCAGTTTGATTTTATTTAAGGTTTAAGGATTTTCACCTATTTTTAGTCAAATAAATGCATAATAATCATCAGTCATGATATTGATATTTTGGTAATGATTAGGCATTCAGCTGATGGATAGAAGGCATTAGATTTACACTAGCAGACCATAGGAAACTCCACAGTGAAACTAATAAAAATGGTCTTCATTTTAATTCTGTTTTAAAAATGGTTTATTTCCTGGTGACCTTTCCTTGTGTATGTTGAGCAACAGCTATATTTTAACTATATTAGATCTATTAGAAATTATCCTAATTTATATCCCTTAACTTTAATTAACTAAATATCTGCTCATTAACATTTACAGTTATGAAAATATTCAAAAATAAACGTCATAAAAGAACCACGTATGGTTCTTTAAGCAACTTTCCCATTTCTGTAAGTGTTAAATACCCTTTTTAATATTTAATGAACACCTACAAAATATACCAACTCACCAATTAAAGATCATTCCTAGAAGTGTACATCTTTGCAAAGTGTCTTTTAGGAAACGTATATATTTAAGAGTAAAAAAGATTTATGGGCAGATTGAGAGAGTGGAACTAGAACAGAATGATCAAATCCAGAGTGGCATCTGGTCATCCTGCCGGCAAAAACCTCCATTTCACTTTAATGAGAGGACAGTGTTTGGAAGAAAGGAGGGCATGAGAGATGAGACAATGGTCTCTCTCTGCGTCTGAAAAAAAAAACCCCAACAGAGTGCAGGGAGCCCCTCAGGATGAGGATGATGATGATGATGACGGTTGAAGCAGAACGCAGCACTAAAGTGCTCGTTAAGGCCAGTCGTTAATGCAGCTCCTTTATGGCCCGCACTAATGAGACATTAAGGAAGGAAACTCGGTAATTAACTTCATTGGCGCTTCACACAACTTCCCTCACTCCTTATTTCACTCTGTTTTCCCTCAAACCACTCATATATACAAGAGTGCTTTGCATTTAATGAGTTGATGCTGAAGTTGTTTATCAAATAGCCAAATGGCCTGTTGTAAAGTCTAGTTATTGTCAGAGTTAGGCTTGGTTATGAGAAAGAGAATGTATTGTCTATGGAGATTCTGATACTTTTCCTGGTGTAAATGCAGTGACGTAAATACTACACCTCTGCACTTGATTCATTTATGTGTAGCAACTGCAAAAAATGTATAAAGCAAAAGACAATAAAAAATTTTCACAAGTAAATACTTCAAAATTAAGTATATATATATAATCACTTACTTCAGTAATCTTTTTGTGTAGATATCTGGCCAAATCTAAACCTTTCAGTAATAGGAGTCTGTGTGTTAACTCAGATATGAATGCCTGTTAGACTATTGGAAAAAGATTGGAAAGTGTATGCCCTAAAAGAAAATAAAAGTCTCTTTTGTTATTACACCATCCTTATGGAATTCACCTAATTTGCTTAATGTCATCTCTTAAGTAGCTACGAACCAGCCTCAATGCGACTTATTCTTATATTTTTTTAATCTACATGAATGGCAGTGATGTTCATAACTACTCTGTAAAGAGTGTTGCTTGGCTTTAGCTTAGCTACTTAAAATCATTAGCAATGTTTCCTGTAGCTTCCCTAAAACTGTCAGCTGACTTCTGAATGTATATTCTTTCTCATTCATAAACTATCATGGTGAATCCAACAATAAAGCATGGAGCTTGTTTTATTTATTGAAGGCATGCTGTACACAAAAAGCTCTAGTACAACAATTATACTGTTACCAGCATGGGCATCCACACACACACAGAAATTGTTCTAGGGGCTAAGTCAAATTATATAAAAGGGAATGAGAAAAATAATGTGAACGTAGTGCTGGCAAGATATTAGGTTTGTTAGAACTCAGCGAAGCAGCTGCATCCTGGTGTTTGTTAAGTCTTTTTGGCATTTTCTATCAGCCATAATGAGAAACCAAGCAAATAATGGTCACCGAAAACACAGTCTCATTTGCAGTTTCAATAATCCCCTTTAATTTGAGACTGAAATGAAGATGCAGCGATCGCTGGGGCAGTGATTGAATGGAATCACTAACCTGATCATGTTCGGCACAGAAAGAGAACAATGTACAGAGGCAGAGAATGAAATTCCACAGGAGAAAGAATTCTGCTTTGCTAATTAGAAGCCCAACATTAACGCAGTTGCCAGGAAACAGTGCTAAGATAAAAAGAGCCGCATACAAGTATCCTGTATGAAGGATGTTATTAAGTTATTTCTGTCTCCAGACAGCACAATGGCTATTCTTTAACTTAAAAAAAGCAAACACCTGGCAACCTCTGCTTGGCTAGTGGAGCTATGTGGCTTCCAAACTCAGTGCAACGTGCATATTCCACAGGCCACATTAATGATCACCTTCTGCTGCCTTTCAACAAGAGAAAAATATTGGAGAATCTCAAATCTCGCTTCTGAAAAACTGCTTAAAGGGAACATTTTAAACCATTTCTACGCGTTAATGCTCCAGTACCTAAGATTTATTGTATTATTATTATTGAAAGATGTTGTATTAATACATTGGTGACAAAATAGTTTAATAAATGGTGGAATTGTGCTGGTACGACAATTCCTGCCAAGCCTAGTATATTCATTCTAAAAACTGATTGGACGGGTAGGTTTTTGCAGGGGGGTTTCTGGCCACGTCACATGCTCCGCCTTTAAAGAAGACCCGACAGCTTTTGGTTGCTATGGGCGCTGAAACACACAAACAGGACAGAGACCTGCAGCTAACAATGAGCTATCTGAGCAGTCTTCCTCTGCTCTTTCACCTGCTGTAAAGAAACGCAGACTTAGGTCTAAAGAGTGAAAGGCCAAACAAGAATGCTACAGACTCCTCGTTCCAAGGATAAATATTGGGGTGACTTTTGAAAGGTGGAAAGACCTGCATGAGCTGAAAGGATTTAGGACTGATACTGAACTAGCATTTTTCTTGCTAAACAAGCCAAGATGTTTTATTTTTATGACTAATTTCAACAGATTAAAATTGCAGTAGATTGTGTAACCTATAATGTAATATAGAGTACACTTACATGCCAACTGTGTAGCAAATTAGCCAGTTAGCATGCTAACGCTAATTTTATCACTATTTAACACGACACTATTGCCATCTGTGCAGCGAATTAGCCGGTTAGCCATCTACCTAATCGCTATTCTCTTTGAATAGTTTGAAAGACTGTTCTCACTGTCGATTTGTAAACAAGAGTTATGCGCCAATACACATAAAGTGACTGCGTGGACATTTTATATAGCTGTTGAACACACGCCCAATCTTGACTGAGCTCTTTATCTCTCTCGTGAATACTCCACACCATCACTGCACTGACTGTAAACACTTGTAAGATTCATCTGCTCTGAGTTCACACCGCATCACGAATCACATTGAAAAAGTACTCGTCCACATGCTAGGTGTAATTACACATTCTCACCAGAGAGGTCTCTAAATCCCCAAATCTCCAAAACTTAAGGACTGTAGCTTTAAAACAATTCTGCAGTTTTAATGAAATGACTGTGACATGCTATGGATAAACTATCACAAGGATCAAACACCACAGCACCGTTCTCTCACTGTCTAAATATCGCTGTTCACAACGGCCAAACACAAGGCACCCCACATGTATTCTCTCATAAATGTGGGTCCAGCGCTGTGATTGGAGAGAGTAGGCAGGACAACAGTTTGAGAGTTGGCAGTAGGGCTGGACAATATGGTCAAAATTTACATCAAAATATATTTTTTTATTTTACTTGATACGACATAATTCCGATATCGATATGAACAGTATAATATCCACTGAACAACTTCCAAAATAAACAAGAAACTTGACACCAGCTTCAAACATAAACCTATTGGCTTTGTAACTATTCATATTTTTATACTAAATTTTAAATTGAGTGCTGATAACACACATATATTTCATAATATCTACCCTTTAACAATAGCAAAATTCACAAAAAAAATACCAAAAAAGGTTCATCAGTCACTGATTCAACATATTTAATGCCATAGTGGACACCACCTTTGTTCAAGCACAGGAGACCAGTGCTATACAATAAAATGGCCTTGGGCAAGACTCACACCTGGGGACAATTTCACCCACTCACCCAGTTACTCACACACTCGCAACTGTGGACAATTTTGCCCAGCATATCTACCTACCAGCATTTGTTTTTGGACTGTGGGAGGAAACTCTAGCACCTGGAGGAAACCCATGCAGACAGGGGAAGAACACAACTCCTCATAGACAGCATCTCGATGTGAGGATCGAACCAAGCGCACAGAGATCCTACAGATTCATGGCAGCAACACTACCAGAGGTATCACTGTGCCATATTCCTCACTACATACTTCAACGCAATATTTACAGAAATTAATATGAAGCTAATAAAAAGTTTTGGAACTAGATGAATGAGAGAAATATGAAGAAGAAAGTTTGTGAAGGACACAGCCAGGGATGTAGTCTACTGGGCCTCCTCAAAATCATCAAAGTGCTTATAGGTAAAGGCAGACCCAATATCTACATCAGAGGCAGGCTGATGAAAAAGCTGTCAATGTCTCTAAGAGAATAAGCTCAGCACATCCCCGTGACGGCGGTAGATCCGACAGGAAGCATCATTTTTGATGCGCATCATCTGTGGTTGAGAAGCACATCAGCAAAAACCCTAGGCCTGAGGCTAATGTCATGAACATATAATACAGCAATGATGAGCTGTGCTAAAGTAAAGAGGAAGATATGCGGCTTCTGATCTTGGTTAAGGGTCTGATATGAAGGGTCTGATCTCACTGGTGTCTGTTCAGGAACAGAAATTTACTTAATTGCAAGAACCAATATAACAAAACCTTATTAAAAGAATTCTTCCAGCATCATATCAGTAAATACCTGCGAGTTTGTCCCCTCTTCGCTGCAGTTACAGCCTCGCCTTAAAACACTGCTGTGAGGATATAACTGCATTCAGCCGGGAGACAGGTACTGATGTTGGATTGTTAGTTCTGGACCACAAACAACATTTATTCATCAAAGATGCTCCATGATGCAGAGATCTCACAGTTCCACTACTCAACACACCAGTGCTGACAGGCCGTTGTTGCCTTAAGTTTGGAGAAAGGGGTTGGGCCTGGAAGGTCACCAGCTCGATCCCAGTGAAGGAACTGTGCTGTCTCCTCCATCAAAGTCTATTACTTGTAGCCTGCTTCTCCGGGTGTGTGTTTCAGTTTCCCAAAGGGGATTAATAACACTCCTCCTTCTTTTAACCATCCAGCAGAAGCACTGGGCATGATGACGTTAGATTCATGTGCATCTGCTCCAGAGCGTGTAATTTGACTTTTGCAGTTAAAATGCAGCAATACAGGGATATGCCCACAGATGGGGAGAGCGGAATAATGAAGTATGATTGAGTGAGACAAATGGAAAACAAAGATGGGGAAATGGGAGAGAGAGAGAGAGAGAGAGAGAGAGAGAGAGAGAGCGAGAGAGAGAGAGAGAGAGAGAGAGAGAGAGAGAGAGGAAGAATCACTGCTAATGAAGTATGATTGAGAGAGACAGATGGAAAAGAGCCAAAAGGGAGGACGAGGGACATCATGCCATGTGAAATGAGGAGTGAGAGAGAGGCAGAGTGACAGAGGGGTTGAGGGAGAAAGGGAGAGAGGGAGAGAGATGGGGAGAGAGAGAGAGAGAGAGAGAGAGAGAGAGAGAGAGACTGATAAAGAGATCAGTCGGCAGGCAGGTGAAAGCTGTTGACAGCTTATTTCCGCCAGCATCCTCTCTGACCCTTGTCTTCCCTGATGCAGAAAAAAACACAGTATCTCTCGCTTCATCTTTTCTCTCCCGCTCTCCCCCTCTCTCTCTTTCTCCCTCTGGAAGCGAGGCTGGGCACTGCTCATAGACGATGTGAGGGAGAAAGATAAGAGAAAAGGCCCCAGCAGACAGGTGTGTCACTGACCTGTCTGTCATTAGCTGTCATACTCCACTGGCCAAGTCATGACCAGGACACACACACACACACACACACACAAACACCACACACTCGGAATTGAAGATCATACACTCTTTTATTACTTCCCTCCCTCTGAGCATCTCTAAATGACGGCTCAATAGGAGCCTTTGGCCTGCAACACCAGTCCCCTGCCTGTCTGCACTTCTGACAAGGAGGAAATTACAGTCCCTTCCACACACCACCAAGGCGCTATTTCAACATCCACACAAATTGCATCAAGCCATTGCACGCACTTATGTCACAGCAGCCCGTGGGTCAAACAAAACGGTCCCGTAAATGACAGCATGATTGAAAGATCTGTAAAACCAACCCTGCAAGAAATGGCACTGTGGACATTCCAGCACCACGTAACACCTCCCCATACAGCGCTGCAAACAAAGCAGAGGTCAACATTCATTTATTTCACTTCCAGTTAAAACGGCCCCTTCCTTTCAGTACGTCATGTTTCAGTGTTTCAGTAAACGTCATGAATGTTTATCAGAAAAGTACCATATGCCTTAAATATACATATATATACAGGAGGTCCTCAGGTTACGTCAGTCCCGAATTACGATGTTTCGTGGTTACGACACATCTCCCATTTAGTGTATAAAGCCTTGTTTCGACTTAAGTGGTTTTGCGTCGTAAACATCGTAACGCAAACTTCGTGTTTGGTGTGCGAAGAATACACGATTCCGCAGCTCGGGAACGAGGAGGATAGGTGTTAGGATAGAATAAGTGCTTACATTACGTTATTTACACCGGAAATCGGTTTACGACGCGACGTAGGAACGGATCAACGTCGTAAGTCGAGGACCCCCTGTATAACACTCTCACAAGTGTCAATTAATGAACGTTTACAGAACGAGAGTTAATTAACAAATCTTCGCTTGCTACTTTGTTTCCCTGCTCTTCGTATCAGTGCATGGCATCGACAAACTGAAAAAGTGAAGGGTGTTTTTATGTCTTACTACGAGCCATTAAAAAAGAGAGGGATGTTCCTGACTTACCATAAGCTATTACTGTCTTGCTGTGAACATATAAAAAAGAGAGTATTTCTCTCTGAGTATATGACTATGAGCCAATAAAAATTGAGGGGTGTTCCTTTCTTATTATGAGTCATCAAAAATAGAGGGGTGTTCCATTCAAGCTATGAACCAATAAAAGAAAGAGATGAGCACTGCTTTCTTACTGTGAGACATTACTAGAGAGGGATGATCCTGTTATACTATGTCTATGTGTCAATATAAAATGTACGGGAATTACTATAAACCAATAAAATAAGGGTTTCTGCTGAAATGTTCTTGTCTTCTCACAGTGGAATAATGGACACAAACATGAGTTTATATTTGTTTTAGTTGGGAAGTGTGAGCAGAGCTTGATTTTCTGCTGCTGTTTGTTGCTCTACGAGGTCTTGCACAGTTGATTATTTATCTTTAATTAATTTATTGAGCTGTATGTTTGGGAATCCCTGCTTTTTTCACTCTTCCCTTTCAGATGTTTTAAGTTGTAAATCCTAAATAAATGGTGCTCTCTGACTTTTGCACACGGCACAAAACAATGAGGATAATAACATAATTAATACACAAAGAACATCACTTTTGACTCATTGGATCTCTCTCTTGTTATTTGTCCTGATTTCACTGCTTTGTTGGTAAAGAGAATAGTGATGTGTGCATGTGTGTGTGTATGTGTGTGTGTGTGTGTAGGCTGGCCAGAGCGTTTGGGGAGATTCAATTACATCTTCAAAAGCGTCGCTGTAATCTGCTCAGGGGGAGTTTGCGTGGATTAGCCGCCATACTGTGGCCAGTGTAATCCCTGTACCCACTGTAGGCTACAATACAGAGAGAGGGAGAGAAAGAGAGAGCGCAGTACACTGCTGTACACAATACTGACGTACAAATTCATTAAGCAGAGATGAAAAAGCATTCCAGTGCATGATATCCACCAATTGTTGGTGATTTGAAGCTGGGCTGCTGAATGCTTTAAAAGAAAGTGCAACACATCCGTATTAGAAAGCAATGTATAAAATAAAGGTCAGCACATAACCATACATCTGCTGTTTCATTTCTGTATTTCATAAGCAAATCCATCCCCTCCCCAGCCGTGAAGAGGCCAGAACGTATGTCTTACTCACCCTGCGAGTGTCCCTCCAGCCTCTTCCTGACACGCTTCCTTATCCTCTAACCAAGGCTTAGTGCAGGGCTTAGGGCTGAGGGCAGACCTGCAAGAGAAAGTGTCCATATTACACTGCTGTAGAACCTTCTTTAATTTTAAAGCACTGGTCTCAGGTCAGTAGGGTTCACAATAGAAGGTCTCACTGATATTTCCCAGTGAGGACAGGAATGAGCTAAATTTGGCAGGTGTGGAAGACAAGTGGGTAGCGTGACCCAATACTCAGTCACTGATTTCTAGCTTCGCCCGACCTTGATTTGAATATCTGTATCACTCAGATTTAAACAAGCTGTAATCTAAACTAGCTGTGGACTATATATTGGTTTGAAACCCTTATAACAAATATATAAAGGCCTTAAATATATTAACATTACGTCAAAAACTCGTGGTTGTCCATGATATGAGCCCTTTATTCATTCATTCATTCATTCATTATCTGTAACCGCTTATTCAGTTCAGGGTCACGGTGGGTCCAGAGCCTACCTGGAATCATTGGGCGCAACCTGGAGGGGGCGCCAGTCCTTCACAGGGCAACACAGACACACACACACATTCACTCACACACTCACACCTATGGACACTTTGGAGTCACCAATCCACCTACCAATGTGTTTTTGGACCGTGGGAGGAAACCGGAGCACCCGGAGGAAACCCATGCGGACACGGCGAGAACACACCAACTCCTGATATGAGCCCTTTAAAAAATAATAATTGTATTATCATTGTATAATCTTTTATACTCCTTTTACGTACATAAATAAATACGTCCATTTGAAACGTAACTATCACTGTCCACATACTTCTACGGGCTCCTTACATTGGCTTGGATGTTATATGCAATATATCTTCTAGAGGACAGTTCATAGTGAAATGTTTCTAACAACAACAATAACAACAAACATGGCGACGGAGGCGAAGGAGGTTGTGATAATGTAATGTTGCGTACTACAAACAAAACAAAAAAAAACAGACAAAAGAGGCTGCGGGGTAAATGGTGGTGGTCTGTGTGGTCGTTAAATACTTTGCGACATGTGGTTGGAAAATACTTTTCACTAGCGGTTGTGGTTTGCCTGAACTGTGGGCTGCACTTCCCCAGTTTCCAGTGGTGCTGCTCCATTCCGTCCATATCCATAAGCTTCCAGAGAATGTTCAGAGAATGTAAAGAGACAGGAGGCTCTGTGTGTATTCATATCTGTGTTATAAGTTGAGGACAAATGAGCCTTTACTTGCTGCATCACATTTAGATACAAATACAAGAAGTGGGGGATGTGTGCCCGACCCATGGGCTAAACGTCTGAGATTCACCAGCACCTTTATTAGAGCGGCTGCTTTGTTTACAGACATGCAGCTTCATTAAGGAGGACTGCACAGAAAAGGTCAGGTGGAGTCGGAAAAGGTCTGTGGCTGGAATTGGTGAATGTTTCTAGTTTGCACTGATCTCACTCCAGTGGCTCAGTTCCTCTCACAGTGATCAGTGTTATTGTTTGAGCAGTGGAAGCTGCTCCTGGATCATTGAAAGGGCATCCAGAGCTCCGCTGCTCCCTGGAGAGGCATTGCTTACCGCCTCAAAGGTTACCCAGCATGCCTGGCGCCGCTCGAGGTGACGGCAGAAATACGGGAGGCGTCTCCGGTGATACAGAGAAGCAATAAAGCACGAGGAGGGCAAAATCGATATGGAGGAAGGGTCACCACGGCGACCAGTGCTGCCTGTGAGTGAGAGAGTGAGCTAAAATCTGATTCATTGCAGAGAGAGTAAGAAACAGATAGAGAGAGAAGTGAGAGAGGGCAAACAAGGGACAAGTGAGAAAGAAAGAAGGGAAAAGAGTGAAGCAAGAGAGGAAGAGAGATGTGAGAGAGGGAAAAGAGAGGAGCGAGAGAGGGAGAAAGAAAAGAGAAGTGAAAGAGGAAGAGTGAGAGCACTACGATCATTCATATTCTTTATACTCAACACGTAAACACACAGGGAACAGTGAGCAGTGGGCAGCCAATGAAAAATTAGTGGTCAGGTGCCTTACTCAAGTGTACTTCAGTCATGAATGTTGAGGGAGGATAAAGTGTGGTCCCGTCACTCCCCTTACCCCCCAGTTCCCCTGCCCCCTCCCCCCACAGAACGCTTTACACAATGCATTGCAGCCTGTAAGAATGACCACATACATCAGAAAAGCAGTGCTTTCATTCTGAACACATTACCTTCAGTCTGTAACTGCCGACAACTAATTAACTTTGTTGACTAATCACTACAGCCCTCGACTCAAGGATAAGAAACGGGCAGTGGGTGTCCATTCGAGTCATTACCATTTTATAACGGCTGAGCACAGCGCCCACACACCGCAGAGCAGCACGCACAGGTCAAGTGTCAGGACCCGCGGAGGTCAACACAGTGTAGGCAGATACATCTATCTTAGAAAAAAATTCAAAAATGGTATCTTTTATTTATGAAGTAATACTTTTAATCTACTTTTAATTCTGCCGTAGCCATTCTCAGTGTGAAAACGAATCTGTATTCCTGTTTCTCTTTGCACGCAGTACGAACAAAGGCCGAAACATCACTCGTGTCCTGCTGTTGCATCTCTGTCCGCAGGCCTGAAGGCATCAATGTCTTTTTAGGTTTTGGGGAGAGATCTGAGTCAGTGCTGGAATTTGTCGGAGAGCCTCTGATTAAGGGATTCTGCTGCTCATTCTAATTCCATATTTTTCTCTCTCTCCCTCCCTCCCTCTTGCTTTCTTTCAATTATCTATTCTTCATCCCTCTCTTTTTAAAGATATATGCCACTGAAATGAAAGTGTGTTCAGTACTTTCTCCGTATTTTGGTTTGTAAATTAAAGAGGAAATTTCAAATATATTTTATGATTAAAGTTATTAGTGCAGTGTTTTTTTTCACTTTCTGACATCCAGCTACATCAGAAAAAGTCAGAACTTCTATTTGTGTGGAGATTTGGGTTTATTAAGGTGGAACGGTATATTTGAGCATGAAACAGGACTGTAGCTTTGATGTGGATGAATTTAACTTGTATGCAAGTTTTTATTCACTGAACTAAAATAAAAAACTCATATGTAACTAAAGCTGTTAATTTTATTAGCACTTTCAATCTGTTTACTTTCACGCAGCCAGCAGTCTCCTTAATCTGGAGTCAGTTCCACCTTAAGTAATCTGTAACAGCAATAATGTGTCAATATTACTCACCGAGTATATATAGAGCAACATCCTCATCCCCTTACATGCCATTTTGGGAATTTTCTCCACATTTACCAAGCTAGGGCTGTGTACAAACAGTGGAGCTTTTTCCAGGGCACAAACAGACTGGAGTGTGAGCAAATAATGAGGAAGCATCCTCTGAATTTTATAAAGTTTTTTTTTCTATATTAAAATCATGAACATCACATTAAATAATAAAAAAATAATAGAAATGTGATTCAGTGTAGTACTGGCTCTCTGTCCAGTATGTGTAGTAATCCTAGACTTCTAAGGGTTAACTCTTGTACTTTCTTTAAACAGAAACAGTCATTTTCTTGCTCCCTGAGGGGCTAAGCTGCTTTTTTGGCAGGGGACAGTGTGTAGGGGTAGCGATGCCGTTTCCAGATCTATTCACTCTGACAAAAGAGCAGGAGGAATGAATTGAAGCAAGGCTTTCCACAAAGAGCAATGCTAGCTTCACTTTAACCTCCTCTCTCTCTCTCTCTCTCTCTCTCTCTCTCTCTCTCTCTCTCTCTCTCTCAATGAGGATGATTCTGATGCCAACACACACACACACACACACACACACACACACAATCCTACTTGGCTCAACCATCTGTTTCCTGCTCATTCCCTGGCTGTGGTCCCATGGGACTTCTTCTGCTTGCTTTCATGGACCATCCCTCCCACTCCCCACAAAAACCCTCCACCCCCCCGCCTGCACACACCTCCAGTAGCACTTCCTATAGTTTCTCTGACCTGAAAAGTCCAGCCTCACAAACTCAACCCTTAACCCTAAGGGCATTTCGTTACCTGAATCTGAAATAACAACGATCCTTCCTTCTGTACCTAGAAGCAACCAACACAGAATGCAAACAACTTCCAACTGCAGTGAACTGTGAAGGTGTGAAAAAATGTTTCTTTAAAAAAACTGAAACCCAGCCTTGTGACATCAGTGGAGGCCATGAAAAAGTCAATATGGAGAACTCATTAAATATTAAAGAACATTATATATTTAGCATGTTTAGTTATGCCTGTGTGTTATATGCGTGCACTAAACTGCTGTACGGACTGGAAATGAAATACAATTGCAGAGTACTGTAGCACACAAACAGGTCAATGTGGTCCTTTCAGGACACAGCTCAAAGACTCAGTTACACCAAAAACATGCAGTGAAGAGTATGGCTAGATCTGTATGTAGCCAAATGACAAAACTTTTAAAGTTTGTTAGCAAAGATTATAAGACTGCTAACATTAGCTTCTTCCATTTCAGATTGTCAGTGGTTCTAATAAAAGAATGCCTTCTTCAGAAGTTAATCAATGGCTTACAAACTATTGGTTTACAATTCAAATTCATCAAAGCTAGCACAGATTTTATCACCATGTTACACATGGGAACACATGGGCTTTAGGTTTTAACCTCTGATACAAAACAGTGATCCCACACACTGACACTAAAACTGAACACTGTTCTGCTGCAAATATTTAAGTTTCTGGCTGTTTTCTAAAACAATGATTCATAAAAGGTTCCACCTTAAAACCCATCTGTTCAGAATTAGAAAGCAAAAACCCACAGCCAGTGTTTAGATAAGGATTTTTCAATTTCTGGGAAGTAAACTTTATGTTGTACTTGAGCACAGTCTTAGTCTTCAGGCTGTGAGGTCTCAGTCTTTCATTCATTCATTCATTCATTCATTCATTATCTGTAACCCTTATCCAGTTCAGGGTCGCGGTGGGTCCAGAGCCTACCTGGAATCATTGGGCGCAAGGCTGGAATACACCCTGGAGGGGGCGCCAGTCCTTCACATGGCAACACAGACACACACACATCCACTCACACACTCACACCTACAGACACTTTTGAGTCGCCAATCCACCTACCAACGTAGGTCTCAGTCTTGTCTCAGGGTAAGGTGGACTCTGAAATCGTTCTCAGAGTTCACAGGCGAGTTCAGCACCTTCATCTGGAGTTGTTCTGTCATCATTGAGTAGCAACAATACACTCAAAAATACCTAAATAAAATCTATGCTCAAATTGGCTAAAAAAGTGTAAATATGAGTCCTTTTTTATGTTAACAAAGCAACACAATCAGGAATTCATTTTATAGTTTATGAGATACAAATTAGTTCACTAATAATTGTTAATAATAATAAAATAAACAAAAAAGGTCACTTGGTCCTTTTCTCAAAATTGATTTGGATTCAAAGTGTCTCAGTCTCACATTAAGTCTTGTTCTTCAAGACAGAAAATGTGTTATTTCTGTTCCAGGACTTATATCAACTCTTGTTTTCCTCTTATTATTAAGTCAATTTCATTTCTCATTGGTTTTTAGCACTATCGATGCCCACTACGGACCAGTCTCCTCCTCAGTAAATGCCTGAGGACCACTAGAGAAGTGCTTTGCAGCCCACTTGTGATTCACACCCCAGTGGTTGAGAAACCCTACTCCAGAACATTCCTCATTGTTCCTATAGGCTCATTTGCTTTATCCATTGTTTTTTCCTGGACAGCTGAGAGCTATGAGCCAAGTGGGCACCGTTGAGCATGTGTAAGGGACTTGATTCTGCCTGCTATAGCTCATACAAACACTCTGCCAAATTAATTTGACTGGATGTGCAGTCATGTGTAGTGTTGCCACGAATCTACTGCCACATAAACTGGGCATAGCTCAAAAACTGTGACCGGTTACATAGTGGTTAGTGTGTGTGTTTATAGTGACACTATAAATCGTGTGTGTGTGCTGAAATATGGGCTCTGTTTGCCACTAAGTTAGGCAGAGACAAGTGGTCATATTTTGCTTCTACCTGTTCCTCCGCTATCTTTCTCAGTTCCAGCCCGTCGTTTGGCCTTTTATTCCTAATTTCTGTCTTTTAAAGGCACACTCTGCAAAGGTCAGTCACCACCCCTTATTTATTCAACTCCCAGTGAAAACGTCCATTACATTCATCTATTTATTTTCCAGGAGAAATTCCTGAGGAGACTCCATGTAAAACAATCCCCTTCCACAGAGTATTCTGAAGAAAATAAGCTAAAGACCAGAGTTTTCCCAAACTGAAGCTCCTACAGATATAAGTTATAAGTGTAAAGTATCAGTCAAATGTATGGACACACCTTCTCCTTAGTCATTGGTGGAATAGAGCTGTTCACTGTATAGAGCTGTGCACCAGCCCCTACTTCGGCACAACACAAGTTATGGTCTCACACACATTAAAAAGATGAGCGGTTCTACAAATTAACTCCTGACGAGGCCACAGCTGTTCACTGAAAACCGTTCCAGGTGACGACCTCATGAAGCTGACTGCGAGAACGCAGAGAGCGTGCAAAGCTGTCTTCAAAGGAATATGGGGCTACTTTGAAGAATCTAAAGTATTCATATTCATATTTGTTTAACATTTATTTGTTTACTACATAATTCTATACATCTTCCTTCATAGTTTTAATGTCTTCCATGTTCATTTACAATGTAGAAAAATACTAATAATAAAAAAGAGAAAACCATTGAATGAGAAGATGTCCAAATATTTGACTGAAACTGTACATTCACAATTTGTGGAAAATGGCCCAAAACCAAGAAAGCCCTCCCTGAGTGGGTGTGTCCAAACATTTGACTGGTACTGTATGAATAAAATATATATTAACAAAAAAGGATCATTAACAACCATGCAAACAGCTTCTGAACTTTGAAAGAGTGGAAAATGTCTCAGCGGATTTCTGGGAAATACTGAAAGCCTCTCAAACAGAATGGAAACTATAATAAAAAGGAAGTCTTTGAATTTTGTACCGTACTGAAATACAGGGGTTAGACAATGAAACTGAAACACCTGTCATTTTAGTGTGGGAGGATTCATGGCTAAATTGGAGCAGCCTGGTGGACAATCTTCATTAATTGCACATTGCACCAGTAAGACCATGTGCATCCAATGGTTCAAACATTGTATCCTGAAGGCGGTGCCGTGTATCAGGACGACAATGCACCAATACACACAGCAAGACTGGTGAAAGATTGGTTTGATGAACTTGAAAGTGAAGTTGAACATCTCCCATGGCCTGCACAGTCACCAGATCTAAATATTATTGAGCCACTTTGGGGTGTTTTGGAGGAGCGAGTCAGGAAACGTTTTCTTCCACCAGCATCACGTAGTGACCTGGCCACTATCCTGCAAGAAGAATGGCTTAAAATCCCTCTGACCACTGTGCAGGACTTGTATATGTCATTCCCAAGACGAACTGACGCTGTATTGGCCACGAAAGGAGGCCCTACACCATACTAATAAATGATTGTGGTCTAAAACCAGGTGATATTCAGTTTCATTGTCCAACCCCTGTACATTCAATTCTTTCTCCTTCACGCAGAAATTGTTATTTTATACCTCTCTGACTAGCGCTCGTTGTTCAGTACAGCTGGTCAGTTTTGAGGAGTGAAGAAAATCTCCAGAGGAAGCTAAGATCAAACCAGATCCATTCACTCTGAAAGAGAGTGCGGGAGGGTATGTAATTTCCTCTCAGAAAATACTATACGGGATCCATAAGATACTGCACACTCTCTCCCTCTCTCTAGTAAAAGGAATACAGATTAAGTCTGGATCAACACCATCACAAAACTCTCCAACAAGGTGAATCTCTATCTCTACATGTTCTAGTAGTAAGTTAACTATAAAATAATATCAACTCAAGGGAATAGTCTTTGTGATTCACCTGCTTGGCCACTGGAGGTCACCTTGACTAATGCATATGCACACTGCACTGGGATAGTGCTCTGGTGGTAGATAGAACTACAATAACACAGTCAGGTACACAGTAAAGTAAATCAACACAGTGTTAGAGTGTTACATTTTAACTCTCAGTGTTAATTTAGTACTAGTAGTGTTGATTTAACACTGAGGAGTCTGTGAAATTGCACCTTTAGAGGAATGGTCTGTGCTAAATTTGCTAATTGGTGATGATTAGCGTTCATTAATTGTTGACTTTTTAATGCCTTCACACTTCAAAACCGGTCGATATTAACTGCTCATCGGAGTTAGGAAGCTATGCCTTCTTTTGAAAATTTCCAAGCTGCTGCAAATAGACAAACAAAAAGAAAGAAAAAGGCATGTTAATTTGTATATATATAATATTTTGTAAAATATATGCTTTAAAACGAATCTCCTGACTGAAGGTGATTCACTTCTGTGGTGAAGTTTCCATACAGTTTGTTGCCATCAATACAGCTGACCAGGTGAACTCAGGGCTTGTTTGGCTGGACACAGATCACACAGGATTCACCAACTGTGCTCTTAACACTAAAACATTAAGAGTACATGATAGCTAACATGATGATAACTGACCGCTCTTGTCTTGAACCTGCTCACCCCATCGCTTGTTATGAGTTCCTAGACATCACAAGTTCATGCTATAAAGGACTAGTGTGGTTAAAAAATACAACATTCAAAACACAACCTGAGCCTTCAACTCAAGTATTGTTAAAGTGATAAATCATAACTAAAGAAACAGCCTTAGAAATGAGGATATTTATAAATCATTCCCTGATTGGACAATGTAGACAGTGTAATATTTTTTTATATCTGCTTACAACCCACCAGAAGTCATCTCCACTGGACTGGAAAAGGTCAGGTGGCCCCTTGTGTGAACCTGAGTGGACATGCACTGCTGCTGGCATCCCCCAATCCTCCACAGCTTGGCTACAGCAGCGGATAACACCTCCAGGGCTGTGTATGCTGCTTTCTTTACCCATTCTGATCTCTCTCTCTTCCAGTGCACTCACTGTGTGATTGGCCGCTCAAGCGTTCACAGCTGCGGGGTGTTCCAGCTTACCGCTGCTGTGCCCATGTGTTCATCCAACCCTGCAGAGCAATAGGCACCCAAACAATCACTTACTCCCACTGCCCTGTCCATGCCATTAGCCAAGCCCAAACCCATAGCTTTATTACAGTTACCTCTACAATCCTGGTCTTACTGAAGCATCCCACTCCATTAGCAGCAACATTCTCAGAAAACAAGCAAAGAGGAAGACCAGCTACTCAAAATGAAGAGTGGTCCTCAGTCACGACAAGAGAAACAAACAGGCCAGGTTTAGCATGATAGTCATGCAGCGGTGCTTCATTAGGTGTCCACCTTATTTAATGACCCACAATGTCATTAGAGCTAATGACTGAGCATGGCTAGGGCCAGCTGGCTTGAATGTGTATCCTGCATGTCCATTCTATGAATCTAACAATGCCTTTTATGGCACAAATGTGGCCTTGAATAACGATGTAGACGATCAAGAGTCTGCTGCCTCAACCAGACTGGGTATTTCACACTACACGACTGTTTGGTGGCGATTTTCATGGAGACTGGAAAGGCACACGCTACACGACTTGGGATAAAACACAACACGACCCCAAACTCCCAAACTAAACACATGACTTGGACAGCGCTGTCTCTACACACTTCAGCGGGAGCCGGAAATAAGTAGAATAACACATACTTGAGGCTGTTCCACCTTAAATATTTCAGAAACATTGGCGGTAGCTGTAGCGTGTGCCACAGTGCTGTGTCATTTAAGCTGGAATAAAATTAGAATATACCTGAAATAAAGGCTGTAACAGCGTGTTTGGTGGCTCACTACATTCTCCTACAGGTAATACTCATTATTTGGGGACATGTGCATCTAGCTCGCTGTAACATACTTAAGGTTTTCATAGTTTTACCATTTAATCCACAGTGCTCCAAGCTCCACTACCTGCTCCTGTGTTTATTTCTGTGCTCTGTTCTCATTGGCTGTTGACGGGACTAAAAGAGTAAAGAGTTTTCACTAAGGGACTACGTCCAAAGTCGGGTCGAAAAAGTCAAACATGTTTGATATGCTGTGATTGGTCTGAGACGACATTTGGAGGCAAATTATCGGAGTCTGAGCCCCTCGCACACTACACAACATTCCCACCGACACCTGCAACTGCAGACTACAGCTAACTACCACAGACTCTGTCCAACTGGATATCGGGCTTAAAACCGGGCTAAAAGTTGTGTAGAGTAACACCAGCTTTATAAAGGTCAGATATAAAGTGTGTTGTGTCCGTGGACTAAATGTATATTACTTTTAGTCTCATTGTAGTAATTAAATTATTGTTCATTTAAGTCTAGTTTTAGTCCAAAAAACTAACAATATATTAGTCTAGTTCTAGTCCATTCAATGAAAAAATGCAACCTAATTTTAATCATGTATCAACAGATAGTGTCGCAGTCACACAGCTCCAGGGACCTGGGGGTGATGGGTTCTAGCTCCAGGTGACTGTCTGTGAGTAGGTGGTGTTCTCCCTGTGTCCGCATGGGTTTCCTCTGGGTGCTCAAAAGTGTCCATAGACATGTGTGCTTCCCTGTGAAGGAATGGTGCCCCCTCCAGCGTGTGTTCCCGCCTTACATCCAAGTGATTCTGAGAAGGCTCTGGACCCACCGCGACCCTGAACTGGTTAAACGATTACAGACAATGAATAAAAAAATGAATACATTTATTTAACATTCATTTTTTTTTATTCAAAGAAGGTGCTGGCAAACCACAGCTGAGTTGACTTTAAGAGTTTCAGCTCTAGCAGAATCATTGGCTAACGGCTGATATGAGCAACTCCCAAAGGTTCAAAGATTTGATTCTTTGGGAGTCAACTCCTCTCCACTATGCTGCTCTCATCGCCCTGACAACAGCAAACATCTGGAGCAACTGTCCTGTATTGTTTTCTTGTGATTATCTGTTGTCAAAACTAAAATAGGAATAACAAGTCATTTATCAGTCTTTCACATTTTAATTTTGTTTTATTCCAAGATGCAGAAGTGCAAAACATTTTATCATAGGTCTCATCTTAAAATGATTATTTTTAATTTTGGTTGTGAAAAATAGATCGTCAACAAGTATTTTTCATCATAGTTTTCATTAACAAAACTAACACTACTTTGATTTCACACCTTAAAGCATATAAAATATATATATAGTATTAGGGGTAACTTACCAAGATTTTGACATTGTATAAAAATATTTAGAATATTGATATTTTTTTCATCTTTTGAAGCATATTTTGTAACTCAGAGCAAAATTCCACTGAACCTGTTGCTGTGCCTAAATGAGTCACATAATGAATGTACGGCAAATAAAGTGTAACTGCATGATGTCGTTACATAAACAAGTCAGAATATCACGATAATCACAATAATGATTTTTTAATCGTTTAAACAACCTTTGCGATATTATTGCACAGCCCTATATAGTATATTAGCAATCTTGATTGAAAGTTGCTCAAACTTTAGTCCACCTTTAGAGATAACTATGTTTAGAGTCAGACTAGGTCTGAAACTACACAAGCAGGTCTGTTTAGTATTAGCTCATCATCCACACTGAGTGTAAGAAGAAAGAGTAAAATTAATTTTTGTCAAAGAATACGACTTTAAGAAAAAACTGCCGGAAGCTAGCAGTGCTCCAGCTCACCTTGCGCGTTTGTTCTGCTCCTATGTGCCTCCAAGTGTGATTTAGGACGAGAGGGATCGTTAAGAACTAGAGGACGAAAAATGAGAGGCGTTTTGCGCTTGGAAATTACCCCCTTTAAGCGCAATGAGTCAGCCTGTGCCTGTATAATTGGGGTGTTATTGGCTAGCCTGGGCGTCAAAGTATGCAATGTGGAAGACAGGATGCTATAAAGAGCTGACAAAAGCAAAGAGCCAAAACAGGTGCAGCACAAAGAAGAGAACATTTCACAATCAAACACAGACAATTGCTGTATGTGTGTGTGTGGGTGAGTGGGTTGTGCATGCGCGGACTTGGGAATTCCTTTCTAGGATATAATTAGGCATCTCCCACCACACAAGTTAACTTTCCTGTGGAATAATTTGTCTGGTAATTAGTTAACTAATTAGTTGACACAAGATTTCATTACTGAACAAAATACCTCGCCAATTTACTGGGTCGACCAAGCCCACCCACCGCACATCAATAAGATGGGCTTTCAACTCAAGTGTTAAAATCAGATTAATGCCTCCGTTCTGAAGGTTATCGACGGAGCAATTCCACGCTCTGATTTTGAAACACAAGCCGAACAGTGCTATGATTAACATCAATCCCAATTCCTCTGCCCTGTCCCTTGCCACTTCTTTAGGCAGCAAGCAGAGAAACACTGAATCACCGCATTATGGGCCATTATGTGAAGAGAGGCCATTTTGCCATCCACAAAAAAAAAAAGACTTATTCTCAGATTAGCCATTTTTGTTGTCAGCAATGCAGCACAATCTATTTAGGGCAATATAGTAATTGGATGGCATGCTGGTTCCTCTGTGTGTGTGTGTGTGTGTGTGTGTGTGTGTGTGTGTGTGTGTGTGTGTGTGTGTGTGTTTCAGTGCCTAATGCACGGACACACAATGACAGAAAGTAGATGCGATGTTTGGACACTGCTGAGAGGCAGGATGAGGAGATGAATACACAATTACTATAATTCAGGAAATGATATGAACGGAGGAGAGTATCTGTTTGACACACACCCACAGACTCTAGGGCTGCACAATACATTATTTCTTTATCGCCATTGGGATTCTGCTCTGACATATCACCAACAACAGCAATGTCTCAGAAAGTGTGAAAAAACTAATTCATCAAGATATGCACCAGAATAATTGCCTTTGGCTCAAATTAAATATTTAAAGACACACAGACAATTTACAACAACACCCTTACAAACATGATTCCAGTGGTTTACACCACAGGAGAGTTCATTACACACCAGTCATTGACGAGAGACGGCCTTCTAAGGCAACAAAAGCCATTTATTTTTGTTAAACAAGAAAGACCAGCCGTCTTTTAGACCCACTCCCTCACCTAAAAGTACATTTCCGGGATAAAAAGTCATGTTATCCTATGCCAATCCAATAGAGCTTTACATAAGGCTCACCCCGCTCTCTTCCTACAGGCATACACAAAAAAAATCATTATCACCCGTTGTTCCTAAACCTAACCACTAAGATTGGTTTAGCAGTTTATGACCCAATCAGCATCCAGCTACCCTTAACAACTAAGCCCAACTAAGCCCAGCCCAAACCACCCACTGCATCACTAGCTCCTCACAGGGGTCATCAGGTAGGCAGCTCCCCTCATCAGTGTTTCACTGAATTAAGCCAACGACGCCTCCAGAAGGCTCAACAGTGAAGTCTGGAGTCCCAAACCCACCCCTCCCTCGGAGCTAGCTTTACAGACCTAATCTATCCTTAACCACCAACAACCGTAAATCCATAATAATATAAACCATTAAAAATATAAACCAGCAAAAAATAATAATAATTGCCAGCTCGTGTTTTTATTACATTTGTATTGCACTGATATTGTGCTCAGTTTCATTGATATATACCCAAAATTGATATTGATGTTGGGTTCAAGTCCCGCTCCGGGTGACTGTCTGTGAGGAGTTGGTGTGTTCTCCCCGTGTCCGCGTGGGTTTCCTTCGGGTGACTGTCTGTGAGGAGTTTGGTGTGTTCTCCCTGTGTCCGTGTGGGTTTCCTCCAGGTGCTCTGGTTTCCTCCCACGGTCCACAAACACACATTGGTAGGTGGATTGGCGACTCAAAAGTGTCTGTAGGTTTGAGTGAATGTGTGTGTAGTCCTGTGAAGGACTGGCGCCCCCTCCAGGGTGTATTCCTGCCTTGTGCCCTATGATTCCAGGTAGGCTCTGGACCCACCGTGACCCTGAACTGGATAAGGGTTACAGATAATGAATGAATGAATGAATGAATGATATTGCGCTATAATGTTTTAGGTGGGAAATTTTTGGTTAATTAGCTCTATTTGAGAGTAGAGTATCAGGATATTAGTTTTGTTACAAAATACCTCATTTTGTAAAAGAGTTTATTGTTTTTAACGTTCTGGTTCTGACACACATTTAGAGCATTAGTTCTTATCCAGTAGATGCTGGGAAAGCACATCTACAGCCCACTCCTACTATATGCTCCTAATGGAACAGACGGACAGATGGCTGGATGGATGGACTGCTATATAACAGATTAGACCAAATCCAAAACATGCCACAGCAAGCACATAAACTACACTCCAAGAAATCCTCACCACTCACACACACTCCTCATTCCCTGTCATGTTCTCAGTAAACCTTTCTGCTCATACACTCTCTTCATATTCCTCCAGCTCACACAGATCACATCTGTCCATTCAATTTCTTCTTTCGTCTCCCGTTTCTGAATAATGTATGGAGAGCTGCCTCCATCCAAAGCTGCGTGACACAAAAGAGCCTTTATCGTCCAATCAGAAGCAGCACTTCACAGACGCTGTGCAGAAGCCAACAATGCATGTGACCTACACAATGCCTGCATGAAAAGACACCAGAGATGTGAAAACAGATACTCAGAAAAGCATTTAATATAATAACAATAATGTTTCATTTATATGGTGCTTCTTTCATACCTAAGGATGCTTGAAGATTATCGCTGTAGAAAGAAATACATGCTTCTTTATAGTACAAGAAAATACCTTCTTAACTTACAGAGGAATTCATGAATGTAATGGAATGTAAAAAGATTTGATTCTGAGTAAATCTGGAGCATTTCTATAGGTTCATTCATCATGAAATGTTCAAGACAGCTGCTGTGTTCATATGATGCACTTTTGAGTCACCAATCCACCTACCAACGTGTGTTTTTGGACCGTGGAAGGAAATCGGAGCACCCGGAGAAAACCCACGCAGACACAGAGAGAACACACCACACTCCTCACAGACAGTCACCCGGAGGAAACCCATGCGGACACAGGGAGAACACACCACACTCCTCACAGACAGTCACCTGGAGGAAACCCATGCAGACACAGGGAGAACACACCACACTCCTCACAGACAGTCACCCGGAGGAAACCCATGCAGACACAGGGAGAACACACCACACTCCTCACAGACAGTCACCCGGAGGAAACCCATGTGGACACAGGGAGAACACACCACACTCCTCAAAACTTGTAAACTGTATTCATTTGGATTCATTTTCTCATTTGCAATGGTACTTTATTAATGGTACAATTATTCATTAAAAGCTAAAAAACTTGGTCGGTTCACGCAGATCTTCCAGAGATATCTGAGAGAGCAACAATAAGCTTTATTAATTTCAAAATTTTCTGCTACAGTTTGACAATCCGGAGCTCTCTCCTGAGTGCTAGGAAAAAAGCAGATATGAATTCCCCAGAGAAACAGATAGCAAAGGTCAACAACGCCATTAATCTTCAGCCGTCCATCAAAAAGTGAACATAATCACACTTTCTCACACACACACACACCTTGTCAGTGTGTTATGTTTTATTCTAGAGGGTGTGCTCATTATGGACGTCTTTGTGTGTGTAGCTGTGTGCGCTTGTGCATGTGTGTAGTAGCATTTCTTCAGGTTTCAGAGCAGATATTGTATGTGCAGCCGTTTTGAGAGGGACAGCTGTTATTTTTAATAGTGGCAACCACACACACACACACACACACATACACACATATCTGGAAATTTAATTCAGCAGAGAATTCTGCTCTCGTGAATAGTTTTAAGGACCACCATGTCCTCACAATAACCAGAAATATGAGATACTCCTATCCATGCAAGTACATCTGGTCCTCACAAGTATAAAAATACATAACCTACCACACACAGACACACACACCTGGTAATTTAAGTCAGGAGAGATCACCTGATCTTCCTTTGTGAGTGCTGTTGAGCAGACAGTCTTCTCCATTATTCAACAGATTAGAGCAGAACCGCACCCATGTGTACACACACACACACACACGCACACAGACACACAGACACACACACACACACACACACAGACACAGGCTTGGGTGGCATTCGCTACTATTACTTCCAAATACACCTGAAAACATGGGGAAGATAAATAATAGCAATTTTTGTGACCAGACTCCAATTTGGGATTATTTTTAAAAAAAGGACCAGGCCACAAAGGTTGATGAGGTTGTGATGTCACAGCCCATGTGTGTTTGGTAGCCTCAGGTTGGTCGGACATGATGTAGGTGACAATAAAAAACCCTAACTCTTCCGATTTGTAAATTTCACACTTGCAAACTGCAACTGCGTAAAGTTTAATCTGCCTTCTTTTAAACATTCTTCAATTACACTGAGGGTGCAGCCATTCACTGATTAAACTGTACCATCTCATCCTGCATTATTTTGAAAGCTTTCTAAGTCATAAAATAAAGAGAAACAATAAAAGTAATTTCTAACAGACGTGGTGGTTTGGGCTCTTACGCTGCAGTGTGTGCTACTTGCTGAACAGAAGGTTTAATCATCTTGTTGATTGCTCTGAGAGCTCCCTCTGATCTGATTGCGAGTGGAACTAATCACTGCATCATTGATGCTGAGACAGCCCACTAACGGTGACTGGTCCACTGTATGAAGCAGATATCTAGCAGTGCAGGTCCTTCTCAACATATTTCTGATCACGTATCGAGCCGAAGGTAGATCACTGAATGGAGACACTTCCAAAAAAACCAAACATACCTTTGAGACCTTTCTAACAAAAACAAATGATTATTCAAATTGCAATTTTATATGAATAAGTGCACGTGCTTTTTCTGCTTCAATGACAATAGGTCATTAGTTAAACAATGGTTGTGTTTGCAGACAAAAGCACCATAGACTCAATATTAGACAGAAATCCCAGTATAATCACGTCGTGGCTCAAGAGTTGTGATAATATTGTGTTGTAGAGTCTCTAGTGATTCTCACTGCAAGCGAAAAGCAAACACCCAGGGTGAGTTACTGTTACTCTCTTTTTCTTCCTCTGTCTCAGTTTGACAGATGGCTCATATCAATATTTCTCTCTATCTGTATCTCTTATCTTCCTCATCTCTCACCCTCATGCCAGGCATCTCTCGTACTCCCTCTGTTTCTTGCACCCTCTTTCTCTCCGATGGGAGACTTCAAAGCCCCTCTGAAGCCAAACCAGAAGGACAGGGACTCTCAGGCAGAGTGAGTGAGACTGAGAGAGAGAGAGAGAGAGAGAGAATATAGTGTATTCTGCACTCTGAGTGTGTCAGCAAGTGTCTCATGAGAAACACTGCTTAGCATCCCACACACACACACACACACACGGATATGTACACACCCACCCACACTCAAGGTCTTTGACATGCATTACGTGTCCTCTGCTGCCCCTGAAGACACATGAACGAATGGCGCAACTTCAAACAAGCTTCTCTTCTCCTCCATTTCATCATTTCATCCTGCAGCCATTCCCCTCTGTTCCCTTCAATAATGCCCTTTCATCTGCTCTATCCCTTTCTGCAACAGACGACACCAATCACGCACAGATTGCCTCCAACCATCCTCTGAACAGCCCTGACGAATTGAGCACAGATCACCCCAAAAAATGTCTACAAAAACTGAAGAACGTTCTGGCCAAGTCCATCCCACTCGCACACAGAACAATGAGGAGACAACACTTCATCACATCAATCAAAAATAAGCAGCTAAGACAATTACAAGGATAATGTATCATGCAATATCAACAATGAATATGAACTGAAAGAAAAGCATGGTGCTGGTGCCACAACCTCAAACGGCTCAAACACCACACAGTAAAATAACAACTAAATGCACATGAAGCAATGAACCATCAGTGGTCCACAGAAGGAAGAAACACATTAACTGAATTATTTTCTACTGTAAAAAAATACCAGACATAGTAGATACCTCTCAAAGTAAAGCCAAAATGTACATTGAAATACAGCTGAGGTGTTTAAACCCAGGTAGAGAGGAATTTCAGAACAAATAAATTAGCCGATTAGCTTATTACGTATTCCAAAACATTACGTAGTGTTTCTTTAAAGGCATTGTCTACAATTGCGGGCAGCAGTAGTTCTCTCTGGTTGTTTACATCCCAAAGCTAAGTGTCTTTTATGGTGGAACAGAGTGTTTTAGGGGGGGAAACAGCTGTTGTTTGTATGTGGCTGAAGTTTAACTTGTCTGTAAGTTTTTATTCACTGTTTGAATTACCACAGAAACTCATTTGTAACTCGAGTTGTTTAGTTTTGTGCCACTTTCTGTAATGCAGCCGTCTCCCGAGTTTGGAGACACGTCCACTTTAAGTGATCAGAAACAGCACAAATAATTCAACTTTACCCATCGATGGAGCAGTCGTGAGCAATATTCTCATTTCGGTTCATGCTTTTCAATATTTGGAGTTCTCTCCATTGCCTAAATATACTCCAGATCCCTCTGCCATGAGCAGAGAGAGAGAGAGAAGCCTAGCATACATGTTTTTACTAATTTACAAATACTGGGGCTTCGTAAGCACATTAGACTGGTTTCCATCACGCAAACAGACTGGAGAGCTAGCCTTATATAGCCTCTTCTGCTGATACTAATACCTGGAATTAGATCTCTACATATCACAGAGATATCATCAGATATTACATATTTGTTACAGATGAGCATTTTAACTTGCATGTAATAGGGTGAAGAAAGAGAGGCTTTTTCTTGTCTTTAAGCTCATATCGGCAGAGAGACTGAGAAAGTCAGCACTTGAAAGGGAACGAGAGATCTGACACACTCTGAGAATTCAACGTGAATATTTTCAAATGCTGTAGTAATGGCTTTTTCTGATCGTTTCAAAAACAAGCAAGCCCCAATTTGACTCATCTTCACCATTTTATATGAAGAACACAATGATCCAAAAGTGATTGAAATACTGTGTTCATATGTACACCTGGGTATGCATGGGCTTGCTCTGGATGATATTAAAATGAACTGAAGGTGAGATACACTTAAAACATATGACAATGTCTCTCTCTCTCTCTCACACACACACACACACACACACACACACACACCTCAGACAGAGAAAAGCTTCAAATTAACACATAACTATCACTTTCGAATGGCATCATTTTGACATGGCGCCAAAATTGACACTCCATATAACAAGCCTGTGTGTGTGTGTGTGTGTGTGTGTGTGTGTGTCCTGCTCAGTTCCAGAGTATGTTGAGCAGTGAAGATGACTCAGAGTGCAATTACACAATCAAAACTTGGCACTGGTTCACAATACACAGGGGCAGAAGGAGCAGAACGCTCTCTCTCTCTCTCTCTCTCTCTCTCTCTCTCTCTCTCTCTCTCTCTCTCTCTCTCTCTCTTTCTGAGTCTTCAAAAGCACAACTTCAAGTGTTTTTTATCCTCTCTCTCGAGGGCACAGCAGTTTTCCTTAACATCCTTCCTACACACTCTGGTTCCTAAACAATCTGTATGCCCTCCATTATACGTAATATCACACCACCAATAATAACATGTAGGAATTTATTGGAGTGACAGTTCTATTTCTTGCTGTTGTTCGAGGGTGTCATTGTATGATAGACAACACAAAGACACAGGAACATGAACACACACTTAAACACACAAACACAAGTAGGCTCACATATAGAAGCTCACACTAAACACTAGAGATGTCTCAGTGCTATGATATGATTTTCAGTTCTCAGTACGAGTGTGATGCTGTTGAAATAACACACTTAGGTCCTGCCCCTTAATTATTACTCGCTCACCAACAGTCACCAGCAACTTTCCCAAAAGGCCTATTTTTTAAATAATGTAAGTTTTATTGATGACGACAGTAGGCTCTTATTAAAGTATAAGAAAATAATGTTATCTCTGGCAGCTAAAGGTCTATAAACAACATGTCCAATACATTCATTGGGGCCAAATAAAATGGTTTGATGGCCTGGTAGGTCTTTCAAATTACAACTTACAAATAAGTATGCTTTACTAAACTTTTATTGATTCATTCATTCACTTATCCAGTTCAGGGTCACGGTGTGTCTACCTGGAATCATTGGGCGCAATGCGTGAACACACCTTGGAGGGGGCGGCAGTCCTTCACAGGGCGACACACACTCACACATTCACTCACACACTCACACCTACAGAGACTTTTGAGTCGCCAATCCACCTACCAAACTGGAGCTCCCAGAGGAAACCCACGCAGACACAGGGAGAACACACCACACTCCTCACAGACAGTCACCCGGAGGAAACCCACG